>NC_141683.1:6004543-6042043 GCF_028749965.1 Puma concolor | reverse complement strand
TGCGTGAGTGGGAGGGGTGGTGGAGGACGCCGCTCATCGGGGGTGTGGGGTGGGGCGCGGAGGTGGCGAAAGGGACCACTGGGTAACACGCCGGCCCCTTTGCCCAAGGATGGAAGGGACCGACGTGTCCTGCAATTGGAATGACGAGTTGGCGACAAGTGCGCCCAGTCCCCCGGGGTGCCTCGACCGGCACCCACCTGCCTGGCTGCTGGGTTGTCTTCCCCCGTGGCTCCCACGGCACCTCACCCCTGTCTCACCTCCAGTGCCCCGGGGGGGGGGGGGGGTGGTCCGGGCCGTGCCCGGATGCCTCTTCCCTCCTCCACCTCCCGGGCACAGCGGTCGGACTCTGCGCTCGCATCGGCGCCCAAGACCGGCGTGCCCCTGGGGTCCGCTCTCCGTCGCCGGGGAGAGACGCAGCCAGCCAGGTCGTGGCGCTCCCGCCCCGCGTGGGGCAGGGAAGCCGCCCGAGAGGTTCCAGGCCCGAGGGGGGCTGCTCGGCCAGGTGACGGGACTCAGGGCTGCGCGTGACTCACCTGACCCACGCGCCTGGCACCGCCACCGCGGGCACCTCAGGAGGGAGGACAGGATGGCTCGTCAGCGTGGCCAGCTAGGAGCGCCACCGGAGGGGGCGGTGGGGGTCCGAGCACACTCGGGGGGCAGGGGCGCCTGCGCACACTGGTGGTCCCGGCGGGGGACAGAGGCCGCCCCGGCCACTCGCGTCTCGGGCTGTGGAAGCCAAGGTGCCAGGCGAGCGCGTGCACGGGGCGGGGGACGTGGGGGGGGGGGTGGAAGTGCGAAGGGGAGAGGCGATGCCGAGGGCCTCCGGTGGGCCAGTCAGGCCAAAAGGCTCGGACGGGCCGAGGTGGCAGGGCGAGACTTGGGGCTGCCCGTCGGGGCGTGGCAGGTGGCCTTGTGTGCACCCGTCCATCGTGGCGGCGGGGCCCGCGACAAGCTAGCCAGCTCTGGCCGGGCGTGCTGGCGTGGGCTAAAAGGGGGTGGTGCGGGTGCACTGGGGACGGGACGGTGGGGGGCTCGGCTCGGCCGGCCGGGAGGGGAGGCCCCGGAGGGCCAGAGGAAGAAGAAAGGCTTCCCTGACCGGGAATCGAACCCGGGCCGCGGCGGTGAGAGCGCCGAATCCTAACCACTAGACCACCAGGGAGCGACAGGCTGCGCGCCTGGCCTGCACCCCCTGGACCCAGCGCCTCCATTCCACCCACGCGGCTGCGCTTGGGCCCCGAGGCCCCTGCCTCTGCACGTCCAGCCGCCCGCCGGCCCCACGCAGTCCACCCGGCCCGCTGGCAGCACCCGCAAAACGCTGCGCGCCGGCCGCCCTCGCACCCGCACGCCGCCTGGGGCCACGTGCCCAGCGCCCAGCGCCCAGCGGGCCGGCTCGCCGTCCCCCACTGCCAGCGCCCGGCGGGTCTGGCCAGGAGGGCCCCGGAGCGGCGCAAAAGGTCGGGCGGCTGCGTTGGCCGGGAATCGAACCCGGGTCAACTGCTTGGAAGGCAGCTATGCTCACCACTATACCACCAACGCTGTACGGCCCGGGCCGGCCGGACGCGGCCGGCCCAGGGTGCGCTCCGGCGCCTTCTCGCCTTGGCGCTCGCTCGCCGCTGCTGCTGCCGCCGCCGCCCGGCGCAGCCCTGCCCCGACGTCCCGCCCGGCCGCAGCTCTGCCCGGCCACCACGGGCTCCGGCCACCACGGGCTCCGGCCGCCCGGCGCCCCAGCCTCGCCCCTCCGACTCAGCTGCGCCGGCCGGTCGCCGGGTACGCCCGCCCGCCCTGCGCCCCGCGCCCCGCGCCCCGCGCCCGGCGCCCACCGCCGCCCGCCTCTGGAGGGCGCTCTGGCCGCCTGGCCGCTCTCGGGCCCTCGGAGGCCGGCTGGGGAGCCCCGCCACGTCCCCGGCCCGGCGTCTTCCGCGTCCTCCGCGGCCCGCAGCTAGCGGCCCGGCCCGGCCCGGCCCGGCCCGGCGCGGGAAGGAGCAGAGGGGGCGGGCGCAGGCCACACCACCTCCCGCATCCAGACGGGACCGGACCCATCTGCCTCCCACCCGAGCGACACCCACGGCGCCTGCGCGGCTGGGCGGCTGGGCGGCACGTCGCCGAGGAGCTCGCCGTGGCTGCCGCGGGGACCACACGAGGCCCCGGCTGCGCGGTGGCGACCCAGCGTCCGGCCTCGAGCCACGCAAAGGGCTGGGGCCGGTGGACGGTGGGCAGGCCGGGCACGCGCCGCCGGCCGGACGACGGACGGCCGAGAAGAAGCGCCCCTGCCCCTCGGGAGCAAGAGGCGGGACCCAGAGCTGCGCAGGCCACCAAAAAGGGCGTCTTGCCTCCCCGTCGGGGAATCGAACCCCGGTCTCCCGCGTGACAGGCGGGGATACTCACCACTATACTAACGAGGACGGCGGCGGCCGGCCACCCGGGCGCCCGACCCCTCTCCGGCTGCCTCCCCACGCCTGCCCCTGCCTGCCCTCGCTCGACGCCCTGCCCTGCACAGGCGCCCGGCACGGCACGGGCCACGCCCCACCCGACCCCAGCCCCGCTTCGGTCCCCTCTCCCGCACGGCAGCCCCCAGCCCCGACTCGGAGTCCGCCCGGACCCGGGGCCCACACACGGACCCGGACGGCGCTCAGTACTCCCAACGAGCGCTGCCTCTCTCTCGTCTGCCAGGCGGGCATCGCGCCGGGAGAAAAGGCCCCAGACGGCAAGCGGGGCTTCGAGGGCGAGGGCGAGGAAGGCGGGGTGGGGAGCAGGGCAAGGGGCGCCGACGCTGGACGGGGCCTGCAGGGAGCTGGGGGTGGGGGTGCGACAGCGACGGGAGCCGCGCTGGCGGCGGCGGCGGCGGCGGCGGCGGCGGCGGCGGCGGCGGCGAGGCGGCTGGCCGTGCTCCTCCGGGGCAGCCGCGCGTGTCTCGCCCCTTGCGCACCCACACAGCCGCCAGCCGGGCGCCATGACGGCCAAGGACGCCAGCGTTAGCGCCGCGTCCCAGCCAGGCCAGCGGCGACGCGCCCACACCCGCCGTCAGGATGGCCGAGCGGTCTAAGGCGCTGCGTTCAGGTCGCAGTCTCCCCTGGAGGCGTGGGTTCGAATCCCACTCCTGACACGCCCACCTTTTGGCCCGCCCCACACAGCAGCCACGCCACCCGGGACTGGACCACACCCTCTCGCGGCCGCGGCCCGCCTCGCACCCGAGCACACGCTGCCCGGGACCGAGCTCCAGCCCCTCCACCCTCGCCGCCTCGGGCTCTGAGCGCGCGCGCGCGCGCGCACACACACACGCACTGCCCGGCGACTCGAGCGCCTTTCCCACACCCGCAGGCTTCGCTGACTTCGCACCCGCTGCTTTCTGGAGGCTCTTTGGTCCTCCTTCTCGTCTATTCCCGCCCCTGCCCTCCTCACCCCGGCACTCGCGAACCAGCCCAGGCTGCAAAGCTCCCCGCGCTTCCCGCTCCCACTTGGGGCCGCTGGACAGCGCCTGGCTCTTCCAGCCAGCCGTCCGCTTCCGCCGCCACCGGCAACACGCACCCACCCCACCGTCACCCCGTGCTTTCCCCCCGGCCCTAGTCCATTCTCTCCACACCCTCCCGAGGCGGCCCACACGATTCTCCACCTAGGGGCCTTCCCCTGGCCACACCTACCTGCCTGCCTGTCTGCCTCCCGGGAGCCATACAGCCCAGCCGTCTGCTGGCCAGCCGGCGGCGCGGACCCCTCCCTTCTGGGGGCCTGGCTCACGAGTCCAAGCCGGGAAGGTGGCTGCAGGGAGCAGTGAGCGGAAGCCCTAGACCCCCAGGCCATCCAGCCGGGCGCCACAGCGCATCTCCTGGCTCGGGGAGGCCGCCGGCCGGCCACTCCGCCCCAGCGTTCCTCCCGGATCCAAGACCGCCCTCCTGCCTCCCAACCTGTCAAGGCACCGAGCCGGACCCCTAGGGAGAGGCGCCTGCCAGCGCGCTCAGGCCTTTGCTCTCTTGGCCCGAGACGCACTCAGAGGCGCAGGCGGCGCTACCTGGCCTCTAACTCCGACAGACGCCGGCGCCAGCGCAAACACACACCCACCCACACACACACACACACACACACACACACACACACACACACACAAAGACACACAGCCCACCCGCCCCGCCCCCCGCCCCCGCCCCCAGCCCCCGGCCCCATGGCTCCACACACGAGAGGTCCGTTCCCCACCCCGTCCTCCAGGACACACACTGCACGCGCGAGAAAACCATCCGCCAAACGGACTCTGGCTCGGGGCTGGGAGTAGCTGAAGGCAAGGTCCCTCGCCTGCCTGCACCTGCCACAGATGGCTCCGGCTGTTTGGGGTTCGGGCGCTGGCCGGGCTGGGTCCGGCTCCTGGCTGCCTCTGCGGACACGGGCAGGCTGTGGAGGCGGCCCTGGACGAGGGACAAAGCACGGGATGAGCCCAGTCCGCCTCCGTGCCTTCCTCTGCCCGGACGTCCGTGCCGCGCCGCGCCGCGCCCCAGGGGCTGGCTCTCCGCGTGCCTGGAGCCTGTCTTGCAGACCGCCCGCCTCCTGCTCCCACGGAGCAGACGCTCACGCTCACGCTCACGCTCACGCTCACTACTGGCGGGGACCGGCAACGGAGGCGGCCGGCGCCGCTGGGGAAGCCCTCTGTGGACCACGTCCGTGGGTGCATGGGTGGTTCAGTGGTAGAATTCTCGCCTGCCACGCGGGAGGCCCGGGTTCGATTCCCGGCCCATGCAACGCGCCATCCCCTTTTGGCCCCGCAGCGCCAACTGCGCGCTACGCTTCCTCTCTCCCACCTTCAGAGCACCTGGCCAAAGCCACCTCTGCTCCTCTCTGGGGGCCCGCCCACGCCCCATCCCGTCCCCGCCCCTGCCGCACAACCCCTTCCTCCTCCCTGGCTCGCTCGCCCTGGGGACAGAACTCCGCCCGCCCGGGAGCCAAGGGCCCATCCGCGCCCGCCCACACACCTGCCTTGCCCTTCTTCTCTTTAACGACGCTCGCCTCGCTCCAGTCTCCCGATTCACTGCAAGGAACGCATCCACGCACCAACTCGCGCTGCCACCCGCACGCTCCTCCCCTTCCCTCGCACCGCCGCCCCTCCCACCAGCCCCCCCTCCCCGACACACACACACACACACACACACACACGCACGCTCTGGCTCACTCTACCCACACTCCAGAAATCCTCCCCTTTTGCACAACCGGCAGAAACCAAGCTGCCACGCCTAGGTGCGCTATACAGCCCATCGTCCGCGAGGGTCGCTCACAGACTCCAGGTGGCACCGGCACCCGCACCCGCAAGACCCCAGCGTGCCTAACGTCATGGTCGCGCAGGCCCTTGATTCTCTGCGACCCGCTTCGCCGCCGCGCTACCGTGCCAACGCGGCTTCCTCTTCCACCGCTAGAGCCACCCACGGCACCAAAGTCCACCACCGTCCTCCATCCCTCTCCCACCCCGACCTCCACCCCTCCACCCCTCCACACACACCCACACGCACACACACACGCAAAAGCAAGGACTCCGAGGAAACTTCCCGTGGGCACGGGAAGCACCCGGAGACCCACGGCCGCCGCGGCTCCTCCGCACCGCTGCAGGGGGCTTGTGCGGTTGAAGCGAGTGTGCCCCGGCAGGTGTGCGCGGCGCACCGGCTGACCGCTTGGCCTCGAGAGGGGACACCTCTGATCACAGAACAAATCCCCGGCGGACAGGGGTGTCCAAGTTGGGGCGGGAAGGAGACTGAGGTGTGCGATGGACCTTGGGAGGCATCCGCAGAAGAGGACGGATACAGACAGGGGTGGACAGAGGGACGGACGGCGCCTATCATGGCGAGGCACAGGGCGAGGCGGGATGGGAAACTGTGAAAAGTGCAACTGGGAAAAGTGTGCGTGAGTGGGAGGGGTGGTGGAGGACGCCGCTCATCGGGGGTGTGGGGTGGGGCGCGGAGGTGGCGAAAGGGACCACTGGGTAACACGCCGGCCCCTTTGCCCAAGGATGGAAGGGACCGACGTGTCCTGCAATTGGAATGACGAGTTGGCGACAAGTGCGCCCAGTCCCCCGGGGTGCCTCGACCGGCACCCACCTGCCTGGCTGCTGGGTTGTCTTCCCCCGTGGCTCCCACGGCACCTCACCCCTGTCTCACCTCCAGTGCCCCGGGGGGGGGGGGGGTGGTCCGGGCCGTGCCCGGATGCCTCTTCCCTCCTCCACCTCCCGGGCACAGCGGTCGGACTCTGCGCTCGCATCGGCGCCCAAGACCGGCGTGCCCCTGGGGTCCGCTCTCCGTCGCCGGGGAGAGACGCAGCCAGCCAGGTCGTGGCGCTCCCGCCCCGCGTGGGGCAGGGAAGCCGCCCGAGAGGTTCCAGGCCCGAGGGGGGCTGCTCGGCCAGGTGACGGGACTCAGGGCTGCGCGTGACTCACCTGACCCACGCGCCTGGCACCGCCACCGCGGGCACCTCAGGAGGGAGGACAGGATGGCTCGTCAGCGTGGCCAGCTAGGAGCGCCACCGGAGGGGGCGGTGGGGGTCCGAGCACACTCGGGGGGCAGGGGCGCCTGCGCACACTGGTGGTCCCGGCGGGGGACAGAGGCCGCCCCGGCCACTCGCGTCTCGGGCTGTGGAAGCCAAGGTGCCAGGCGAGCGCGTGCACGGGGCGGGGGACGTGGGGGGGGGGGTGGAAGTGCGAAGGGGAGAGGCGATGCCGAGGGCCTCCGGTGGGCCAGTCAGGCCAAAAGGCTCGGACGGGCCGAGGTGGCAGGGCGAGACTTGGGGCTGCCCGTCGGGGCGTGGCAGGTGGCCTTGTGTGCACCCGTCCATCGTGGCGGCGGGGCCCGCGACAAGCTAGCCAGCTCTGGCCGGGCGTGCTGGCGTGGGCTAAAAGGGGGTGGTGCGGGTGCACTGGGGACGGGACGGTGGGGGGCTCGGCTCGGCCGGCCGGGAGGGGAGGCCCCGGAGGGCCAGAGGAAGAAGAAAGGCTTCCCTGACCGGGAATCGAACCCGGGCCGCGGCGGTGAGAGCGCCGAATCCTAACCACTAGACCACCAGGGAGCGACAGGCTGCGCGCCTGGCCTGCACCCCCTGGACCCAGCGCCTCCATTCCACCCACGCGGCTGCGCTTGGGCCCCGAGGCCCCTGCCTCTGCACGTCCAGCCGCCCGCGGGCCCCACGCAGTCCACCCGGCCCGCTGGCAGCACCCGCAAAACGCTGCGCGCCGGCCGCCCTCGCACCCGCACGCCGCCTGGGGCCACGTGCCCAGCGCCCAGCGCCCAGCGGGCCGGCTCGCCGTCCCCCACTGCCAGCGCCCGGCGGGTCTGGCCAGGAGGGCCCCGGAGCGGCGCAAAAGGTCGGGCGGCTGCGTTGGCCGGGAATCGAACCCGGGTCAACTGCTTGGAAGGCAGCTATGCTCACCACTATACCACCAACGCTGCACGGCCCGGGCCGGCCGGACGCGGCCGGCCCAGGGTGCGCTCCGGCGCCTTCTCGCCTTGGCGCTCGCTCGCCGCTGCTGCTGCCGCCGCCGCCCGGCGCAGCCCTGCCCCGACGTCCCGCCCGGCCGCAGCTCTGCCCGGCCACCACGGGCTCCGGCCACCACGGGCTCCGGCCGCCCGGCGCCCCAGCCTCGCCCCTCCGACTCAGCTGCGCCGGCCGGTCGCCGGGCACGCCCGCCCGCCCTGCGCCCCGCGCCCCGCGCCCCGCGCCCGGCGCCCACCGCCGCCCGCCTCTGGAGGGCGCTCTGGCCGCCTGGCCGCTCTCGGGCCCTCGGAGGCCGGCTGGGGAGCCCCGCCACGTCCCCGGCCCGGCGTCTTCCGCGTCCTCCGCGGCCCGCAGCTAGCGGCCCGGCCCGGCCCGGCGCGGGAAGGAGCAGAGGGGGCGGGCGCAGGCCACACCACCTCCCGCATCCAGACGGGACCGGACCCATCTGCCTCCCACCCGAGCGACACCCACGGCGGCTGAGCGGCTGCGCGGCTGGGCGGCTGGGCGGCACGTCGCCGAGGAGCTCGCCGTGGCTGCCGCGGGGACCACACGAGGCCCCGGCTGCGCGGTGGCGACCCAGCGTCCGGCCTCGAGCCACGCAAAGGGCTGGGGCCGGTGGACGGTGGGCAGGCCGGGCACGCGCCGCCGGCCGGACGACGGACGGCCGAGAAGAAGCGCCCCTGCCCCTCGGGAGCAAGAGGCGGGACCCAGAGCTGCGCAGGCCACCAAAAAGGGCGTCTTGCCTCCCCGTCGGGGAATCGAACCCCGGTCTCCCGCGTGACAGGCGGGGATACTCACCACTATACTAACGAGGACGGCGGCGGCCGGCCACCCGGGCGCCCGACCCCTCTCCGGCTGCCTCCCCACGCCTGCCCCTGCCTGCCCTCGCTCGACGCCCTGCCCTGCACAGGCGCCCGGCACGGCACGGGCCACGCCCCAACCGACCCCAGCCCCGCTTCGGCCCCCTCTCCCGCACGGCAGCCCCCAGCCCCGACTCGGAGTCCGCCCGGACCCGGGGCCCACACACGGACCCGGACGGCGCTCAGTACTCCCAACGAGCGCTGCCTCTCTCTCGTCTGCCAGGCGGGCATCGCGCCGGGAGAAAAGGCCCCAGACGGCAAGCGGGGCTGCGAGGGCGAGGGCGAGGAAGGCGGGGTGGGGAGCAGGGCAAGGGGCGCCGACGCTGGACGGGGCCTGCAGGGAGCTGGGGGTGGGGGTGCGACAGCGACGGGAGCCGCGCTGGCGGCGGCGGCGGCGGCGGCGGCGGCGGCGGCGAGGCGGCTGGCCGTGCTCCTCCGGGGCAGCCGCGCGTGTCTCGCCCCTTGCGCACCCACACAGCCGCCAGCCGGGCGCCATGACGGCCAAGGACGCCAGCGTTAGCGCCGCGTCCCAGCCAGGCCAGCGGCGACGCGCCCACACCCGCCGTCAGGATGGCCGAGCGGTCTAAGGCGCTGCGTTCAGGTCGCAGTCTCCCCTGGAGGCGTGGGTTCGAATCCCACTCCTGACACGCCCACCTTTTGGCCCGCCCCACACAGCAGCCACGCCACCCGGGACTGGACCACACCCTCTCGCGGCCGCGGCCCGCCTCGCACCCGAGCACACGCTGCCCGGGACCGAGCTCCAGCCCCTCCACCCTCGCCGCCTCGGGCTCTGAGCGCGCGCGCGCGCGCGCGCACACACACACGCACTGCCCGGCGACTCGAGCGCCTTTCCCACACCCGCAGGCTTCGCTGACTTCGCACCCGCTGCTTTCTGGAGGCTCTTTGGTCCTCCTTCTCGTCTATTCCCGCCCCTGCCCTCCTCACCCCGGCACTCGCGAACCAGCCCAGGCTGCAAAGCTCCCCGCGCTTCCCGCTCCCACTTGGGGCCGCTGGACAGCGCCTGGCTCTTCCAGCCAGCCGTCCGCTTCCGCCGCCACCGGCAACACGCACCCACCCCACCGTCACCCCGTGCTTTCCCCCCGGCCCTAGTCCATTCTCTCCACACCCTCCCGAGGCGGCCCACACGATTCTCCACCTAGGGGCCTTCCCCTGGCCACACCTACCTGCCTGCCTGTCTGCCTCCCGGGAGCCATACAGCCCAGCCGTCTGCTGGCCAGCCGGCGGCGCGGACCCCTCCCTTCTGGGGGCCTGGCTCACGAGTCCAAGCCGGGAAGGTGGCTGCAGGGAGCAGTGAGCGGAAGCCCTAGACCCCCAGGCCATCCAGCCGGGCGCCACAGCGCATCTCCTGGCTCGGGGAGGCCGCCGGCCGGCCACTCCGCCCCAGCGTTCCTCCCGGATCCAAGACCGCCCTCCTGCCTCCCAACCTGTCAAGGCACCGAGCCGGACCCCTAGGGAGAGGCGCCTGCCAGCGCGCTCAGGCCTTTGCTCTCTTGGCCCGAGACGCACTCAGAGGCGCAGGCGGCGCTACCTGGCCTCTAACTCCGACAGACGCCGGCGCCAGCGCAAACACACACCCACCCACACACACACACACACACACACACACACACACACACACACAAAGACACACAGCCCACCCGCCCCGCCCCCCGCCCCCGCCCCCAGCCCCCGGCCCCATGGCTCCACACACGAGAGGTCCGTTCCCCACCCCGTCCTCCAGGACACACACTGCACGCGCGAGAAAACCATCCGCCAAACGGACTCTGGCTCGGGGCTGGGAGTAGCTGAAGGCAAGGTCCCTCGCCTGCCTGCACCTGCCACAGATGGCTCCGGCTGTTTGGGGTTCGGGCGCTGGCCGGGCTGGGTCCGGCTCCTGGCTGCCTCTGCGGACACGGGCAGGCTGTGGAGGCGGCCCTGGACGAGGGACAAAGCACGGGATGAGCCCAGTCCGCCTCCGTGCCTTCCTCTGCCCGGACGTCCGTGCCGCGCCGCGCCGCGCCCCAGGGGCTGGCTCTCCGCGTGCCTGGAGCCTGTCTTGCAGACCGCCCGCCTCCTGCTCCCACGGAGCAGACGCTCACGCTCACGCTCACGCTCACGCTCACTACTGGCGGGGACCGGCAACGGAGGCGGCCGGCGCCGCTGGGGAAGCCCTCTGTGGACCACGTCCGTGGGTGCATGGGTGGTTCAGTGGTAGAATTCTCGCCTGCCACGCGGGAGGCCCGGGTTCGATTCCCGGCCCATGCAACGCGCCATCCCCTTTTGGCCCCGCAGCGCCAACTGCGCGCTACGCTTCCTCTCTCCCACCTTCAGAGCACCTGGCCAAAGCCACCTCTGCTCCTCTCTGGGGGCCCGCCCACGCCCCATCCCGTCCCCGCCCCTGCCGCACAACCCCTTCCTCCTCCCTGGCTCGCTCGCCCTGGGGACAGAACTCCGCCCGCCCGGGAGCCAAGGGCCCATCCGCGCCCGCCCACACACCTGCCTTGCCCTTCTTCTCTTTAACGACGCTCGCCTCGCTCCAGTCTCCCGATTCACTGCAAGGAACGCATCCACGCACCAACTCGCGCTGCCACCCGCACGCTCCTCCCCTTCCCTCGCACCGCCGCCCCTCCCACCAGCCCCCCCTCCCCGACACACACACACACACACACACACACACGCACGCTCTGGCTCACTCTACCCACACTCCAGAAATCCTCCCCTTTTGCACAACCGGCAGAAACCAAGCTGCCACGCCTAGGTGCGCTATACAGCCCATCGTCCGCGAGGGTCGCTCACAGACTCCAGGTGGCACCGGCACCCGCACCCGCAAGACCCCAGCGTGCCTAACGTCATGGTCGCGCAGGCCCTTGATTCTCTGCGACCCGCTTCGCCGCCGCGCTACCGTGCCAACGCGGCTTCCTCTTCCACCGCTAGAGCCACCCACGGCACCAAAGTCCACCACCGTCCTCCATCCCTCTCCCACCCCGACCTCCACCCCTCCACCCCTCCACACACACCCACACGCACACACACACGCAAAAGCAAGGACTCCGAGGAAACTTCCCGTGGGCACGGGAAGCACCCGGAGACCCACGGCCGCCGCGGCTCCTCCGCACCGCTGCAGGGGGCTTGTGCGGTTGAAGCGAGTGTGCCCCGGCAGGTGTGCGCGGCGCACCGGCTGACCGCTTGGCCTCGAGAGGGGACACCTCTGATCACAGAACAAATCCCCGGCGGACAGGGGTGTCCAAGTTGGGGCGGGAAGGAGACTGAGGTGTGCGATGGACCTTGGGAGGCATCCGCAGAAGAGGACGGATACAGACAGGGGTGGACAGAGGGACGGACGGCGCCTATCATGGCGAGGCACAGGGCGAGGCGGGATGGGAAACTGTGAAAAGTGCAACTGGGAAAAGTGTGCGTGAGTGGGAGGGGTGGTGGAGGACGCCGCTCATCGGGGGTGTGGGGTGGGGCGCGGAGGTGGCGAAAGGGACCACTGGGTAACACGCCGGCCCCTTTGCCCAAGGATGGAAGGGACCGACGTGTCCTGCAATTGGAATGACGAGTTGGCGACAAGTGCGCCCAGTCCCCCGGGGTGCCTCGACCGGCACCCACCTGCCTGGCTGCTGGGTTGTCTTCCCCCGTGGCTCCCACGGCACCTCACCCCTGTCTCACCTCCAGTGCCCCGGGGGGGGGGGGGGTGGTCCGGGCCGTGCCCGGATGCCTCTTCCCTCCTCCACCTCCCGGGCACAGCGGTCGGACTCTGCGCTCGCATCGGCGCCCAAGACCGGCGTGCCCCTGGGGTCCGCTCTCCGTCGCCGGGGAGAGACGCAGCCAGCCAGGTCGTGGCGCTCCCGCCCCGCGTGGGGCAGGGAAGCCGCCCGAGAGGTTCCAGGCCCGAGGGGGGCTGCTCGGCCAGGTGACGGGACTCAGGGCTGCGCGTGACTCACCTGACCCACGCGCCTGGCACCGCCACCGCGGGCACCTCAGGAGGGAGGACAGGATGGCTCGTCAGCGTGGCCAGCTAGGAGCGCCACCGGAGGGGGCGGTGGGGGTCCGAGCACACTCGGGGGGCAGGGGCGCCTGCGCACACTGGTGGTCCCGGCGGGGGACAGAGGCCGCCCCGGCCACTCGCGTCTCGGGCTGTGGAAGCCAAGGTGCCAGGCGAGCGCGTGCACGGGGCGGGGGACGTGGGGGGGGGGGGTGGAAGTGCGAAGGGGAGAGGCGATGCCGAGGGCCTCCGGTGGGCCAGTCAGGCCAAAAGGCTCGGACGGGCCGAGGTGGCAGGGCGAGACTTGGGGCTGCCCGTCGGGGCGTGGCAGGTGGCCTTGTGTGCACCCGTCCATCGTGGCGGCGGGGCCCGCGACAAGCTAGCCAGCTCTGGCCGGGCGTGCTGGCGTGGGCTAAAAGGGGGTGGTGCGGGTGCACTGGGGACGGGACGGTGGGGGGCTCGGCTCGGCCGGCCGGGAGGGGAGGCCCCGGAGGGCCAGAGGAAGAAGAAAGGCTTCCCTGACCGGGAATCGAACCCGGGCCGCGGCGGTGAGAGCGCCGAATCCTAACCACTAGACCACCAGGGAGCGACAGGCTGCGCGCCTGGCCTGCACCCCCTGGACCCAGCGCCTCCATTCCACCCACGCGGCTGCGCTTGGGCCCCGAGGCCCCTGCCTCTGCACGTCCAGCCGCCCGCGGGCCCCACGCAGTCCACCCGGCCCGCTGGCAGCACCCGCAAAACGCTGCGCGCCGGCCGCCCTCGCACCCGCACGCCGCCTGGGGCCACGTGCCCAGCGCCCAGCGCCCAGCGGGCCGGCTCGCCGTCCCCCACTGCCAGCGCCCGGCGGGTCTGGCCAGGAGGGCCCCGGAGCGGCGCAAAAGGTCGGGCGGCTGCGTTGGCCGGGAATCGAACCCGGGTCAACTGCTTGGAAGGCAGCTATGCTCACCACTATACCACCAACGCTGCACGGCCCGGGCCGGCCGGACGCGGCCGGCCCAGGGTGCGCTCCGGCGCCTTCTCGCCTTGGCGCTCGCTCGCCGCTGCTGCTGCCGCCGCCGCCCGGCGCAGCCCTGCCCCGACGTCCCGCCCGGCCGCAGCTCTGCCCGGCCACCACGGGCTCCGGCCACCACGGGCTCCGGCCGCCCGGCGCCCCAGCCTCGCCCCTCCGACTCAGCTGCGCCGGCCGGTCGCCGGGCACGCCCGCCCGCCCTGCGCCCCGCGCCCCGCGCCCCGCGCCCGGCGCCCACCGCCGCCCGCCTCTGGAGGGCGCTCTGGCCGCCTGGCCGCTCTCGGGCCCTCGGAGGCCGGCTGGGGAGCCCCGCCACGTCCCCGGCCCGGCGTCTTCCGCGTCCTCCGCGGCCCGCAGCTAGCGGCCCGGCCCGGCCCGGCGCGGGAAGGAGCAGAGGGGGCGGGCGCAGGCCACACCACCTCCCGCATCCAGACGGGACCGGACCCATCTGCCTCCCACCCGAGCGACACCCACGGCGGCTGAGCGGCTGCGCGGCTGGGCGGCTGGGCGGCACGTCGCCGAGGAGCTCGCCGTGGCTGCCGCGGGGACCACACGAGGCCCCGGCTGCGCGGTGGCGACCCAGCGTCCGGCCTCGAGCCACGCAAAGGGCTGGGGCCGGTGGACGGTGGGCAGGCCGGGCACGCGCCGCCGGCCGGACGACGGACGGCCGAGAAGAAGCGCCCCTGCCCCTCGGGAGCAAGAGGCGGGACCCAGAGCTGCGCAGGCCACCAAAAAGGGCGTCTTGCCTCCCCGTCGGGGAATCGAACCCCGGTCTCCCGCGTGACAGGCGGGGATACTCACCACTATACTAACGAGGACGGCGGCGGCCGGCCACCCGGGCGCCCGACCCCTCTCCGGCTGCCTCCCCACGCCTGCCCCTGCCTGCCCTCGCTCGACGCCCTGCCCTGCACAGGCGCCCGCAACGGCACGGGCCACGCCCCAACCGACCCCAGCCCCGCTTCGGCCCCCTCTCCCGCACGGCAGCCCCCAGCCCCGACTCGGAGTCCGCCCGGACCCGGGGCCCACACACGGACCCGGACGGCGCTCAGTACTCCCAACGAGCGCTGCCTCTCTCTCGTCTGCCAGGCGGGCATCGCGCCGGGAGAAAAGGCCCCAGACGGCAAGCGGGGCTGCGAGGGCGAGGGCGAGGAAGGCGGGGTGGGGAGCAGGGCAAGGGGCGCCGACGCTGGACGGGGCCTGCAGGGAGCTGGGGGTGGGGGTGCGACAGCGACGGGAGCCGCGCTGGCGGCGGCGGCGGCGGCGGCGGCGGCGGCGGCGAGGCGGCTGGCCGTGCTCCTCCGGGGCAGCCGCGCGTGTCTCGCCCCTTGCGCACCCACACAGCCGCCAGCCGGGCGCCATGACGGCCAAGGACGCCAGCGTTAGCGCCGCGTCCCAGCCAGGCCAGCGGCGACGCGCCCACACCCGCCGTCAGGATGGCCGAGCGGTCTAAGGCGCTGCGTTCAGGTCGCAGTCTCCCCTGGAGGCGTGGGTTCGAATCCCACTCCTGACACGCCCACCTTTTGGCCCGCCCCACACAGCAGCCACGCCACCCGGGACTGGACCACACCCTCTCGCGGCCGCGGCCCGCCTCGCACCCGAGCACACGCTGCCCGGGACCGAGCTCCAGCCCCTCCACCCTCGCCGCCTCGGGCTCTGAGCGCGCGCGCGCGCGCGCGCACACACACACGCACTGCCCGGCGACTCGAGCGCCTTTCCCACACCCGCAGGCTTCGCTGACTTCGCACCCGCTGCTTTCTGGAGGCTCTTTGGTCCTCCTTCTCGTCTATTCCCGCCCCTGCCCTCCTCACCCCGGCACTCGCGAACCAGCCCAGGCTGCAAAGCTCCCCGCGCTTCCCGCTCCCACTTGGGGCCGCTGGACAGCGCCTGGCTCTTCCAGCCAGCCGTCCGCTTCCGCCGCCACCGGCAACACGCACCCACCCCACCGTCACCCCGTGCTTTCCCCCCGGCCCTAGTCCATTCTCTCCACACCCTCCCGAGGCGGCCCACACGATTCTCCACCTAGGGGCCTTCCCCTGGCCACACCTACCTGCCTGCCTGTCTGCCTCCCGGGAGCCATACAGCCCAGCCGTCTGCTGGCCAGCCGGCGGCGCGGACCCCTCCCTTCTGGGGGCCTGGCTCACGAGTCCAAGCCGGGAAGGTGGCTGCAGGGAGCAGTGAGCGGAAGCCCTAGACCCCCAGGCCATCCAGCCGGGCGCCACAGCGCATCTCCTGGCTCGGGGAGGCCGCCGGCCGGCCACTCCGCCCCAGCGTTCCTCCCGGATCCAAGACCGCCCTCCTGCCTCCCAACCTGTCAAGGCACCGAGCCGGACCCCTAGGGAGAGGCGCCTGCCAGCGCGCTCAGGCCTTTGCTCTCTTGGCCCGAGACGCACTCAGAGGCGCAGGCGGCGCTACCTGGCCTCTAACTCCGACAGACGCCGGCGCCAGCGCAAACACACACCCACCCACACACACACACACACACACACACACACACACACACACACAAAGACACACAGCCCACCCGCCCCGCCCCCCGCCCCCGCCCCCAGCCCCCGGCCCCATGGCTCCACACACGAGAGGTCCGTTCCCCACCCCGTCCTCCAGGACACACACTGCACGCGCGAGAAAACCATCCGCCAAACGGACTCTGGCTCGGGGCTGGGAGTAGCTGAAGGCAAGGTCCCTCGCCTGCCTGCACCTGCCACAGATGGCTCCGGCTGTTTGGGGTTCGGGCGCTGGCCGGGCTGGGTCCGGCTCCTGGCTGCCTCTGCGGACACGGGCAGGCTGTGGAGGCGGCCCTGGACGAGGGACAAAGCACGGGATGAGCCCAGTCCGCCTCCGTGCCTTCCTCTGCCCGGACGTCCGTGCCGCGCCGCGCCGCGCCCCAGGGGCTGGCTCTCCGCGTGCCTGGAGCCTGTCTTGCAGACCGCCCGCCTCCTGCTCCCACGGAGCAGACGCTCACGCTCACGCTCACGCTCACGCTCACTACTGGCGGGGACCGGCAACGGAGGCGGCCGGCGCCGCTGGGGAAGCCCTCTGTGGACCACGTCCGTGGGTGCATGGGTGGTTCAGTGGTAGAATTCTCGCCTGCCACGCGGGAGGCCCGGGTTCGATTCCCGGCCCATGCAACGCGCCATCCCCTTTTGGCCCCGCAGCGCCAACTGCGCGCTACGCTTCCTCTCTCCCACCTTCAGAGCACCTGGCCAAAGCCACCTCTGCTCCTCTCTGGGGGCCCGCCCACGCCCCATCCCGTCCCCGCCCCTGCCGCACAACCCCTTCCTCCTCCCTGGCTCGCTCGCCCTGGGGACAGAACTCCGCCCGCCCGGGAGCCAAGGGCCCATCCGCGCCCGCCCACACACCTGCCTTGCCCTTCTTCTCTTTAACGACGCTCGCCTCGCTCCAGTCTCCCGATTCACTGCAAGGAACGCATCCACGCACCAACTCGCGCTGCCACCCGCACGCTCCTCCCCTTCCCTCGCACCGCCGCCCCTCCCACCAGCCCCCCCTCCCCGACACACACACACACACACACACACACACGCACGCTCTGGCTCACTCTACCCACACTCCAGAAATCCTCCCCTTTTGCACAACCGGCAGAAACCAAGCTGCCACGCCTAGGTGCGCTATACAGCCCATCGTCCGCGAGGGTCGCTCACAGACTCCAGGTGGCACCGGCACCCGCACCCGCAAGACCCCAGCGTGCCTAACGTCATGGTCGCGCAGGCCCTTGATTCTCTGCGACCCGCTTCGCCGCCGCGCTACCGTGCCAACGCGGCTTCCTCTTCCACCGCTAGAGCCACCCACGGCACCAAAGTCCACCACCGTCCTCCATCCCTCTCCCACCCCGACCTCCACCCCTCCACCCCTCCACACACACCCACACGCACACACACACGCAAAAGCAAGGACTCCGAGGAAACTTCCCGTGGGCACGGGAAGCACCCGGAGACCCACGGCCGCCGCGGCTCCTCCGCACCGCTGCAGGGGGCTTGTGCGGTTGAAGCGAGTGTGCCCCGGCAGGTGTGCGCGGCGCACCGGCTGACCGCTTGGCCTCGAGAGGGGACACCTCTGATCACAGAACAAATCCCCGGCGGACAGGGGTGTCCAAGTTGGGGCGGGAAGGAGACTGAGGTGTGCGATGGACCTTGGGAGGCATCCGCAGAAGAGGACGGATACAGACAGGGGTGGACAGAGGGACGGACGGCGCCTATCATGGCGAGGCACAGGGCGAGGCGGGATGGGAAACTGTGAAAAGTGCAACTGGGAAAAGTGTGCGTGAGTGGGAGGGGTGGTGGAGGACGCCGCTCATCGGGGGTGTGGGGTGGGGCGCGGAGGTGGCGAAAGGGACCACTGGGTAACACGCCGGCCCCTTTGCCCAAGGATGGAAGGGACCGACGTGTCCTGCAATTGGAATGACGAGTTGGCGACAAGTGCGCCCAGTCCCCCGGGGTGCCTCGACCGGCACCCACCTGCCTGGCTGCTGGGTTGTCTTCCCCCGTGGCTCCCACGGCACCTCACCCCTGTCTCACCTCCAGTGCCCCGGGGGGGGGGGGGGGTGGTCCGGGCCGTGCCCGGATGCCTCTTCCCTCCTCCACCTCCCGGGCACAGCGGTCGGACTCTGCGCTCGCATCGGCGCCCAAGACCGGCGTGCCCCTGGGGTCCGCTCTCCGTCGCCGGGGAGAGACGCAGCCAGCCAGGTCGTGGCGCTCCCGCCCCGCGTGGGGCAGGGAAGCCGCCCGAGAGGTTCCAGGCCCGAGGGGGGCTGCTCGGCCAGGTGACGGGACTCAGGGCTGCGCGTGACTCACCTGACCCACGCGCCTGGCACCGCCACCGCGGGCACCTCAGGAGGGAGGACAGGATGGCTCGTCAGCGTGGCCAGCTAGGAGCGCCACCGGAGGGGGCGGTGGGGGTCCGAGCACACTCGGGGGGCAGGGGCGCCTGCGCACACTGGTGGTCCCGGCGGGGGACAGAGGCCGCCCCGGCCACTCGCGTCTCGGGCTGTGGAAGCCAAGGTGCCAGGCGAGCGCGTGCACGGGGCGGGGGACGTGGGGGGGGGGGTGGAAGTGCGAAGGGGAGAGGCGATGCCGAGGGCCTCCGGTGGGCCAGTCAGGCCAAAAGGCTCGGACGGGCCGAGGTGGCAGGGCGAGACTTGGGGCTGCCCGTCGGGGCGTGGCAGGTGGCCTTGTGTGCACCCGTCCATCGTGGCGGCGGGGCCCGCGACAAGCTAGCCAGCTCTGGCCGGGCGTGCTGGCGTGGGCTAAAAGGGGGTGGTGCGGGTGCACTGGGGACGGGACGGTGGGGGGCTCGGCTCGGCCGGCCGGGAGGGGAGGCCCCGGAGGGCCAGAGGAAGAAGAAAGGCTTCCCTGACCGGGAATCGAACCCGGGCCGCGGCGGTGAGAGCGCCGAATCCTAACCACTAGACCACCAGGGAGCGACAGGCTGCGCGCCTGGCCTGCACCCCCTGGACCCAGCGCCTCCATTCCACCCACGCGGCTGCGCTTGGGCCCCGAGGCCCCTGCCTCTGCACGTCCAGCCGCCCGCCGGCCCCACGCAGTCCACCCGGCCCGCTGGCAGCACCCGCAAAACGCTGCGCGCCGGCCGCCCTCGCACCCGCACGCCGCCTGGGGCCACGTGCCCAGCGCCCAGCGCCCAGCGGGCCGGCTCGCCGTCCCCCACTGCCAGCGCCCGGCGGGTCTGGCCAGGAGGGCCCCGGAGCGGCGCAAAAGGTCGGGCGGCTGCGTTGGCCGGGAATCGAACCCGGGTCAACTGCTTGGAAGGCAGCTATGCTCACCACTATACCACCAACGCTGTACGGCCCGGGCCGGCCGGACGCGGCCGGCCCAGGGTGCGCTCCGGCGCCTTCTCGCCTTGGCGCTCGCTCGCCGCTGCTGCTGCCGCCGCCGCCCGGCGCAGCCCTGCCCCGACGTCCCGCCCGGCCGCAGCTCTGCCCGGCCACCACGGGCTCCGGCCACCACGGGCTCCGGCCGCCCGGCGCCCCAGCCTCGCCCCTCCGACTCAGCTGCGCCGGCCGGTCGCCGGGTACGCCCGCCCGCCCTGCGCCCCGCGCCCCGCGCCCCGCGCCCGGCGCCCACCGCCGCCCGCCTCTGGAGGGCGCTCTGGCCGCCTGGCCGCTCTCGGGCCCTCGGAGGCCGGCTGGGGAGCCCCGCCACGTCCCCGGCCCGGCGTCTTCCGCGTCCTCCGCGGCCCGCAGCTAGCGGCCCGGCCCGGCCCGGCCCGGCCCGGCGCGGGAAGGAGCAGAGGGGGCGGGCGCAGGCCACACCACCTCCCGCATCCAGACGGGACCGGACCCATCTGCCTCCCACCCGAGCGACACCCACGGCGCCTGCGCGGCTGGGCGGCTGGGCGGCACGTCGCCGAGGAGCTCGCCGTGGCTGCCGCGGGGACCACACGAGGCCCCGGCTGCGCGGTGGCGACCCAGCGTCCGGCCTCGAGCCACGCAAAGGGCTGGGGCCGGTGGACGGTGGGCAGGCCGGGCACGCGCCGCCGGCCGGACGACGGACGGCCGAGAAGAAGCGCCCCTGCCCCTCGGGAGCAAGAGGCGGGACCCAGAGCTGCGCAGGCCACCAAAAAGGGCGTCTTGCCTCCCCGTCGGGGAATCGAACCCCGGTCTCCCGCGTGACAGGCGGGGATACTCACCACTATACTAACGAGGACGGCGGCGGCCGGCCACCCGGGCGCCCGACCCCTCTCCGGCTGCCTCCCCACGCCTGCCCCTGCCTGCCCTCGCTCGACGCCCTGCCCTGCACAGGCGCCCGGCACGGCACGGGCCACGCCCCACCCGACCCCAGCCCCGCTTCGGTCCCCTCTCCCGCACGGCAGCCCCCAGCCCCGACTCGGAGTCCGCCCGGACCCGGGGCCCACACACGGACCCGGACGGCGCTCAGTACTCCCAACGAGCGCTGCCTCTCTCTCGTCTGCCAGGCGGGCATCGCGCCGGGAGAAAAGGCCCCAGACGGCAAGCGGGGCTTCGAGGGCGAGGGCGAGGAAGGCGGGGTGGGGAGCAGGGCAAGGGGCGCCGACGCTGGACGGGGCCTGCAGGGAGCTGGGGGTGGGGGTGCGACAGCGACGGGAGCCGCGCTGGCGGCGGCGGCGGCGGCGGCGGCGGCGGCGGCGGCGGCGGCGAGGCGGCTGGCCGTGCTCCTCCGGGGCAGCCGCGCGTGTCTCGCCCCTTGCGCACCCACACAGCCGCCAGCCGGGCGCCATGACGGCCAAGGACGCCAGCGTTAGCGCCGCGTCCCAGCCAGGCCAGCGGCGACGCGCCCACACCCGCCGTCAGGATGGCCGAGCGGTCTAAGGCGCTGCGTTCAGGTCGCAGTCTCCCCTGGAGGCGTGGGTTCGAATCCCACTCCTGACACGCCCACCTTTTGGCCCGCCCCACACAGCAGCCACGCCACCCGGGACTGGACCACACCCTCTCGCGGCCGCGGCCCGCCTCGCACCCGAGCACACGCTGCCCGGGACCGAGCTCCAGCCCCTCCACCCTCGCCGCCTCGGGCTCTGAGCGCGCGCGCGCGCGCGCACACACACACGCACTGCCCGGCGACTCGAGCGCCTTTCCCACACCCGCAGGCTTCGCTGACTTCGCACCCGCTGCTTTCTGGAGGCTCTTTGGTCCTCCTTCTCGTCTATTCCCGCCCCTGCCCTCCTCACCCCGGCACTCGCGAACCAGCCCAGGCTGCAAAGCTCCCCGCGCTTCCCGCTCCCACTTGGGGCCGCTGGACAGCGCCTGGCTCTTCCAGCCAGCCGTCCGCTTCCGCCGCCACCGGCAACACGCACCCACCCCACCGTCACCCCGTGCTTTCCCCCCGGCCCTAGTCCATTCTCTCCACACCCTCCCGAGGCGGCCCACACGATTCTCCACCTAGGGGCCTTCCCCTGGCCACACCTACCTGCCTGCCTGTCTGCCTCCCGGGAGCCATACAGCCCAGCCGTCTGCTGGCCAGCCGGCGGCGCGGACCCCTCCCTTCTGGGGGCCTGGCTCACGAGTCCAAGCCGGGAAGGTGGCTGCAGGGAGCAGTGAGCGGAAACCCTAGACCCCCAGGCCATCCAGCCGGGCGCCACAGCGCATCTCCTGGCTCGGGGAGGCCGCCGGCCGGCCACTCCGCCCCAGCGTTCCTCCCGGATCCAAGACCGCCCTCCTGCCTCCCAACCTGTCAAGGCACCGAGCCGGACCCCTAGGGAGAGGCGCCTGCCAGCGCGCTCAGGCCTTTGCTCTCTTGGCCCGAGACGCACTCAGAGGCGCAGGCGGCGCTACCTGGCCTCTAACTCCGACAGACGCCGGCGCCAGCGCAAACACACACCCACCCACACACACACACACACACACACACACACACACACACACACAAAGACACACAGCCCACCCGCCCCGCCCCCCGCCCCCGCCCCCAGCCCCCGGCCCCATGGCTCCACACACGAGAGGTCCGTTCCCCACCCCGTCCTCCAGGACACACACTGCACGCGCGAGAAAACCATCCGCCAAACGGACTCTGGCTCGGGGCTGGGAGTAGCTGAAGGCAAGGTCCCTCGCCTGCCTGCACCTGCCACAGATGGCTCCGGCTGTTTGGGGTTCGGGCGCTGGCCGGGCTGGGTCCGGCTCCTGGCTGCCTCTGCGGACACGGGCAGGCTGTGGAGGCGGCCCTGGACGAGGGACAAAGCACGGGATGAGCCCAGTCCGCCTCCGTGCCTTCCTCTGCCCGGACGTCCGTGCCGCGCCGCGCCGCGCCCCAGGGGCTGGCTCTCCGCGTGCCTGGAGCCTGTCTTGCAGACCGCCCGCCTCCTGCTCCCACGGAGCAGACGCTCACGCTCACGCTCACGCTCACTACTGGCGGGGACCGGCAACGGAGGCGGCCGGCGCCGCTGGGGAAGCCCTCTGTGGACCACGTCCGTGGGTGCATGGGTGGTTCAGTGGTAGAATTCTCGCCTGCCACGCGGGAGGCCCGGGTTCGATTCCCGGCCCATGCAACGCGCCATCCCCTTTTGGCCCCGCAGCGCCAACTGCGCGCTACGCTTCCTCTCTCCCACCTTCAGAGCACCTGGCCAAAGCCACCTCTGCTCCTCTCTGGGGGCCCGCCCACGCCCCATCCCGTCCCCGCCCCTGCCGCACAACCCCTTCCTCCTCCCTGGCTCGCTCGCCCTGGGGACAGAACTCCGCCCGCCCGGGAGCCAAGGGCCCATCCGCGCCCGCCCACACACCTGCCTTGCCCTTCTTCTCTTTAACGACGCTCGCCTCGCTCCAGTCTCCCGATTCACTGCAAGGAACGCATCCACGCACCAACTCGCGCTGCCACCCGCACGCTCCTCCCCTTCCCTCGCACCGCCGCCCCTCCCACCAGCCCCCCCTCCCCGACACACACACACACACACACACACACACACGCACGCTCTGGCTCACTCTACCCACACTCCAGAAATCCTCCCCTTTTGCACAACCGGCAGAAACCAAGCTGCCACGCCTAGGTGCGCTATACAGCCCATCGTCCGCGAGGGTCGCTCACAGACTCCAGGTGGCACCGGCACCCGCACCCGCAAGACCCCAGCGTGCCTAACGTCATGGTCGCGCAGGCCCTTGATTCTCTGCGACCCGCTTCGCCGCCGCGCTACCGTGCCAACGCGGCTTCCTCTTCCACCGCTAGAGCCACCCACGGCACCAAAGTCCACCACCGTCCTCCATCCCTCTCCCACCCCGACCTCCACCCCTCCACCCCTCCACACACACCCACACGCACACACACACGCAAAAGCAAGGACTCCGAGGAAACTTCCCGTGGGCACGGGAAGCACCCGGAGACCCACGGCCGCCGCGGCTCCTCCGCACCGCTGCAGGGGGCTTGTGCGGTTGAAGCGAGTGTGCCCCGGCAGGTGTGCGCGGCGCACCGGCTGACCGCTTGGCCTCGAGAGGGGACACCTCTGATCACAGAACAAATCCCCGGCGGACAGGGGTGTCCAAGTTGGGGCGGGAAGGAGACTGAGGTGTGCGATGGACCTTGGGAGGCATCCGCAGAAGAGGACGGATACAGACAGGGGTGGACAGAGGGACGGACGGCGCCTATCATGGCGAGGCACAGGGCGAGGCGGGATGGGAAACTGTGAAAAGTGCAACTGGGAAAAGTGTGCGTGAGTGGGAGGGGTGGTGGAGGACGCCGCTCATCGGGGGTGTGGGGTGGGGCGCGGAGGTGGCGAAAGGGACCACTGGGTAACACGCCGGCCCCTTTGCCCAAGGATGGAAGGGACCGACGTGTCCTGCAATTGGAATGACGAGTTGGCGACAAGTGCGCCCAGTCCCCCGGGGTGCCTCGACCGGCACCCACCTGCCTGGCTGCTGGGTTGTCTTCCCCCGTGGCTCCCACGGCACCTCACCCCTGTCTCACCTCCAGTGCCCCGGGGGGGGGGGGTGGTCCGGGCCGTGCCCGGATGCCTCTTCCCTCCTCCACCTCCCGGGCACAGCGGTCGGACTCTGCGCTCGCATCGGCGCCCAAGACCGGCGTGCCCCTGGGGTCCGCTCTCCGTCGCCGGGGAGAGACGCAGCCAGCCAGGTCGTGGCGCTCCCGCCCCGCGTGGGGCAGGGAAGCCGCCCGAGAGGTTCCAGGCCCGAGGGGGGCTGCTCGGCCAGGTGACGGGACTCAGGGCTGCGCGTGACTCACCTGACCCACGCGCCTGGCACCGCCACCGCGGGCACCTCAGGAGGGAGGACAGGATGGCTCGTCAGCGTGGCCAGCTAGGAGCGCCACCGGAGGGGGCGGTGGGGGTCCGAGCACACTCGGGGGGCAGGGGCGCCTGCGCACACTGGTGGTCCCGGCGGGGGACAGAGGCCGCCCCGGCCACTCGCGTCTCGGGCTGTGGAAGCCAAGGTGCCAGGCGAGCGCGTGCACGGGGCGGGGGACGTGGGGGGGGGGGGGGAAGTGCGAAGGGGAGAGGCGATGCCGAGGGCCTCCGGTGGGCCAGTCAGGCCAAAAGGCTCGGACGGGCCGAGGTGGCAGGGCGAGACTTGGGGCTGCCCGTCGGGGCGTGGCAGGTGGCCTTGTGTGCACCCGTCCATCGTGGCGGCGGGGCCCGCGACAAGCTAGCCAGCTCTGGCCGGGCGTGCTGGCGTGGGCTAAAAGGGGGTGGTGCGGGTGCACTGGGGACGGGACGGTGGGGGGCTCGGCTCGGCCGGCCGGGAGGGGAGGCCCCGGAGGGCCAGAGGAAGAAGAAAGGCTTCCCTGACCGGGAATCGAACCCGGGCCGCGGCGGTGAGAGCGCCGAATCCTAACCACTAGACCACCAGGGAGCGACAGGCTGCGCGCCTGGCCTGCACCCCCTGGACCCAGCGCCTCCATTCCACCCACGCGGCTGCGCTTGGGCCCCGAGGCCCCTGCCTCTGCACGTCCAGCCGCCCGCCGGCCCCACGCAGTCCACCCGGCCCGCTGGCAGCACCCGCAAAACGCTGCGCGCCGGCCGCCCTCGCACCCGCACGCCGCCTGGGGCCACGTGCCCAGCGCCCAGCGCCCAGCGGGCCGGCTCGCCGTCCCCCACTGCCAGCGCCCGGCGGGTCTGGCCAGGAGGGCCCCGGAGCGGCGCAAAAGGTCGGGCGGCTGCGTTGGCCGGGAATCGAACCCGGGTCAACTGCTTGGAAGGCAGCTATGCTCACCACTATACCACCAACGCTGCACGGCCCGGGCCGGCCGGACGCGGCCGGCCCAGGGTGCGCTCCGGCGCCTTCTCGCCTTGGCGCTCGCTCGCCGCTGCTGCTGCCGCCGCCGCCCGGCGCAGCCCTGCCCCGACGTCCCGCCCGGCCGCAGCTCTGCCCGGCCACCACGGGCTCCGGCCACCACGGGCTCCGGCCGCCCGGCGCCCCAGCCTCGCCCCTCCGACTCAGCTGCGCCGGCCGGTCGCCGGGTACGCCCGCCCGCCCTGCGCCCCGCGCCCCGCGCCCCGCGCCCGGCGCCCACCGCCGCCCGCCTCTGGAGGGCGCTCTGGCCGCCTGGCCGCTCTCGGGCCCTCGGAGGCCGGCTGGGGAGCCCCGCCACGTCCCCGGCCCGGCGTCTTCCGCGTCCTCCGCGGCCCGCAGCTAGCGGCCCGGCCCGGCCCGGCCCGGCCCGGCGCGGGAAGGAGCAGAGGGGGCGGGCGCAGGCCACACCACCTCCCGCATCCAGACGGGACCGGACCCATCTGCCTCCCACCCGAGCGACACCCACGGCGCCTGCGCGGCTGGGCGGCTGGGCGGCACGTCGCCGAGGAGCTCGCCGTGGCTGCCGCGGGGACCACACGAGGCCCCGGCTGCGCGGTGGCGACCCAGCGTCCGGCCTCGAGCCACGCAAAGGGCTGGGGCCGGTGGACGGTGGGCAGGCCGGGCACGCGCCGCCGGCCGGACGACGGACGGCCGAGAAGAAGCGCCCCTGCCCCTCGGGAGCAAGAGGCGGGACCCAGAGCTGCGCAGGCCACCAAAAAGGGCGTCTTGCCTCCCCGTCGGGGAATCGAACCCCGGTCTCCCGCGTGACAGGCGGGGATACTCACCACTATACTAACGAGGACGGCGGCGGCCGGCCACCCGGGCGCCCGACCCCTCTCCGGCTGCCTCCCCACGCCTGCCCCTGCCTGCCCTCGCTCGACGCCCTGCCCTGCACAGGCGCCCGGCACGGCACGGGCCACGCCCCAACCGACCCCAGCCCCGCTTCGGCCCCCTCTCCCGCACGGCAGCCCCCAGCCCCGACTCGGAGTCCGCCCGGACCCGGGGCCCACACACGGACCCGGACGGCGCTCAGTACTCCCAACGAGCGCTGCCTCTCTCTCGTCTGCCAGGCGGGCATCGCGCCGGGAGAAAAGGCCCCAGACGGCAAGCGGGGCTGCGAGGGCGAGGGCGAGGAAGGCGGGGTGGGGAGCAGGGCAAGGGGCGCCGACGCTGGACGGGGCCTGCAGGGAGCTGGGGGTGGGGGTGCGACAGCGACGGGAGCCGCGCTGGCGGCGGCGGCGGCGGCGGCGGCGGCGGCGGCGGCGAGGCGGCTGGCCGCGCGTGTCTCGCCCCTTGCGCACCCACACAGCCGCCAGCCGGGCGCCATGACGGCCAAGGACGCCAGCGTTAGCGCCGCGTCCCAGCCAGGCCAGCGGCGACGCGCCCACACCCGCCGTCAGGATGGCCGAGCGGTCTAAGGCGCTGCGTTCAGGTCGCAGTCTCCCCTGGAGGCGTGGGTTCGAATCCCACTCCTGACACGCCCACCTTTTGGCCCGCCCCACACAGCAGCCACGCCACCCGGGCCTGGACCACACCCTCTCGCGGCCGCGGCCCGCCTCGCACCCGAGCACACGCTGCCCGGGACCGAGCTCCAGCCCCTCCACCCTCGCCGCCTCGGGCTCTGAGCGCGCGCGCGCGCGCACACACACACGCACTGCCCGGCGACTCGAGCGCCTTTCCCACACCCGCAGGCTTCGCTGACTTCGCACCCGCTGCTTTCTGGAGGCTCTTTGGTCCTCCTTCTCGTCTATTCCCGCCCCTGCCCTCCTCACCCCGGCACTCGCGAACCAGCCCAGGCTGCAAAGCTCCCCGCGCTTCCCGCTCCCACTTGGGGCCGCTGGACAGCGCCTGGCTCTTCCAGCCAGCCGTCCGCTTCCGCCGCCACCGGCAACACGCACCCACCCCACCGTCACCCCGTGCTTTCCCCCCGGCCCTAGTCCATTCTCTCCACACCCTCCCGAGGCGGCCCACACGATTCTCCACCTAGGGGCCTTCCCCTGGCCACACCTACCTGCCTGCCTGTCTGCCTCCCGGGAGCCATACAGCCCAGCCGTCTGCTGGCCAGCCGGCGGCGCGGACCCCTCCCTTCTGGGGGCCTGGCTCACGAGTCCAAGCCGGGAAGGTGGCTGCAGGGAGCAGTGAGCGGAAGCCCTAGACCCCCAGGCCATCCAGCCGGGCGCCACAGCGCATCTCCTGGCTCGGGGAGGCCGCCGGCCGGCCACTCCGCCCCAGCGTTCCTCCCGGATCCAAGACCGCCCTCCTGCCTCCCAACCTGTCAAGGCACCGAGCCGGACCCCTAGGGAGAGGCGCCTGCCAGCGCGCTCAGGCCTTTGCTCTCTTGGCCCGAGACGCACTCAGAGGCGCAGGCGGCGCTACCTGGCCTCTAACTCCGACAGACGCCGGCGCCAGCGCAAACACACACCCACCCACACACACACACACACACACACACACACACACACACACAAAGACACACAGCCCACCCGCCCCGCCCCCCGCCCCCGCCCCCAGCCCCCGGCCCCATGGCTCCACACACGAGAGGTCCGTTCCCCACCCCGTCCTCCAGGACACACACTGCACGCGCGAGAAAACCATCCGCCAAACGGACTCTGGCTCGGGGCTGGGAGTAGCTGAAGGCAAGGTCCCTCGCCTGCCTGCACCTGCCACAGATGGCTCCGGCTGTTTGGGGTTCGGGCGCTGGCCGGGCTGGGTCCGGCTCCTGGCTGCCTCTGCGGACACGGGCAGGCTGTGGAGGCGGCCCTGGACGAGGGACAAAGCACGGGATGAGCCCAGTCCGCCTCCGTGCCTTCCTCTGCCCGGACGTCCGTGCCGCGCCGCGCCGCGCCCCAGGGGCTGGCTCTCCGCGTGCCTGGAGCCTGTCTTGCAGACCGCCCGCCTCCTGCTCCCACGGAGCAGACGCTCACGCTCACGCTCACGCTCACGCTCACTACTGGCGGGGACCGGCAACGGAGGCGGCCGGCGCCGCTGGGGAAGCCCTCTGTGGACCACGTCCGTGGGTGCATGGGTGGTTCAGTGGTAGAATTCTCGCCTGCCACGCGGGAGGCCCGGGTTCGATTCCCGGCCCATGCAACGCGCCATCCCCTTTTGGCCCCGCAGCGCCAACTGCGCGCTACGCTTCCTCTCTCCCACCTTCAGAGCACCTGGCCAAAGCCACCTCTGCTCCTCTCTGGGGGCCCGCCCACGCCCCATCCCGTCCCCGCCCCTGCCGCACAACCCCTTCCTCCTCCCTGGCTCGCTCGCCCTGGGGACAGAACTCCGCCCGCCCGGGAGCCAAGGGCCCATCCGCGCCCGCCCACACACCTGCCTTGCCCTTCTTCTCTTTAACGACGCTCGCCTCGCTCCAGTCTCCCGATTCACTGCAAGGAACGCATCCACGCACCAACTCGCGCTGCCACCCGCACGCTCCTCCCCTTCCCTCGCACCGCCGCCCCTCCCACCAGCCCCCCCTCCCCGACACACACACACACACACACACACACACGCACGCTCTGGCTCACTCTACCCACACTCCAGAAATCCTCCCCTTTTGCACAACCGGCAGAAACCAAGCTGCCACGCCTAGGTGCGCTATACAGCCCATCGTCCGCGAGGGTCGCTCACAGACTCCAGGTGGCACCGGCACCCGCACCCGCAAGACCCCAGCGTGCCTAACGTCATGGTCGCGCAGGCCCTTGATTCTCTGCGACCCGCTTCGCCGCCGCGCTACCGTGCCAACGCGGCTTCCTCTTCCACCGCTAGAGCCACCCACGGCACCAAAGTCCACCACCGTCCTCCATCCCTCTCCCACCCCGACCTCCACCCCTCCACCCCTCCACACACACCCACACGCACACACACACGCAAAAGCAAGGACTCCGAGGAAACTTCCCGTGGGCACGGGAAGCACCCGGAGACCCACGGCCGCCGCGGCTCCTCCGCACCGCTGCAGGGGGCTTGTGCGGTTGAAGCGAGTGTGCCCCGGCAGGTGTGCGCGGCGCACCGGCTGACCGCTTGGCCTCGAGAGGGGACACCTCTGATCACAGAACAAATCCCCGGCGGACAGGGGTGTCCAAGTTGGGGCGGGAAGGAGACTGAGGTGTGCGATGGACCTTGGGAGGCATCCGCAGAAGAGGACGGATACAGACAGGGGTGGACAGAGGGACGGACGGCGCCTATCATGGCGAGGCACAGGGCGAGGCGGGATGGGAAACTGTGAAAAGTGCAACTGGGAAAAGTGTGCGTGAGTGGGAGGGGTGGTGGAGGACGCCGCTCATCGGGGGTGTGGGGTGGGGCGCGGAGGTGGCGAAAGGGACCACTGGGTAACACGCCGGCCCCTTTGCCCAAGGATGGAAGGGACCGACGTGTCCTGCAATTGGAATGACGAGTTGGCGACAAGTGCGCCCAGTCCCCCGGGGTGCCTCGACCGCCACCCACCTGCCTGGCTGCTGGGTTGTCTTCCCCCGTGGCTCCCACGGCACCTCACCCCTGTCTCACCTCCAGTGCCCCGGGGGGGGGGGGGTGGTCCGGGCCGTGCCCGGATGCCTCTTCCCTCCTCCACCTCCCGGGCACAGCGGTCGGACTCTGCGCTCGCATCGGCGCCCAAGACCGGCGTGCCCCTGGGGTCCGCTCTCCGTCGCCGGGGAGAGACGCAGCCAGCCAGGTCGTGGCGCTCCCGCCCCGCGTGGGGCAGGGAAGCCGCCCGAGAGGTTCCAGGCCCGAGGGGGGCTGCTCGGCCAGGTGACGGGACTCAGGGCTGCGCGTGGCTCACCTGACCCACGCGCCCGGCACCGCCACCGCGGGCACCTCAGGAGGGAGGACAGGATGGCTCGTCAGCGTGGCCAGCTAGGAGCGCCACCGGAGGGGGCGGTGGGGGTCCGAGCACACTCGGGGGGCAGGGGCGCCTGCGCACACTGGTGGTCCCGGCGGGGGACAGAGGCCGCCCCGGCCACTCGCGTCTCGGGCTGTGGAAGCCAAGGTGCCAGGCGAGCGCGTGCACGGGGCGGGGGACGTGGGGGGGGGGGGGAAGTGCGAAGGGGAGAGGCGATGCCGAGGGCCTCCGGTGGGCCAGCCAGGCCAAAAGGCTCGGACGGGCCGAGGTGGCAGGGCGAGACTTGGGGCTGCCCGTCGGGGCGTGGCAGGTGGCCTTGTGTGCACCCGTCCATCGTGGCGGCGGGGCCCGCGACAAGCTAGCCAGCTCTGGCCGGGCGTGCTGGCGTGGGCTAAAAGGGGGTGGTGCGGGTGCACTGGGGACGGGACGGTGGGGGGCTCGGCTCGGCCGGCCGGGAGGGGAGGCCCCGGAGGGCCAGAGGAAGAAGAAAGGCTTCCCTGACCGGGAATCGAACCCGGGCCGCGGCGGTGAGAGCGCCGAATCCTAACCACTAGACCACCAGGGAGCGACAGGCTGCGCGCCTGGCCTGCACCCCCTGGACCCAGCGCCTCCATTCCACCCACGCGGCTGCGCTTGGGCCCCGAGGCCCCTGCCTCTGCACGTCCAGCCGCCCGCGGGCCCCACGCAGTCCACCCGGCCCGCTGGCAGCACCCGCAAAACGCTGCGCGCCGGCCGCCCTCGCACCCGCACGCCGCCTGGGGCCACGTGCCCAGCGCCCAGCGCCCAGCGGGCCGGCTCGCCGTCCCCCACTGCCAGCGCCCGGCGGGTCTGGCCAGGAGGGCCCCGGAGCGGCGCAAAAGGTCGGGCGGCTGCGTTGGCCGGGAATCGAACCCGGGTCAACTGCTTGGAAGGCAGCTATGCTCACCACTATACCACCAACGCTGTACGGCCCGGGCCGGCCGGACGCGGCCGGCCCAGGGTGCGCTCCGGCGCCTTCTCGCCTTGGCGCTCGCTCGCCGCTGCTGCTGCCGCCGCCGCCCGGCGCAGCCCTGCCCCGACGTCCCGCCCGGCCGCAGCTCTGCCCGGCCACCACGGGCTCCGGCCACCACGGGCTCCGGCCGCCCGGCGCCCCAGCCTCGCCCCTCCGACTCAGCTGCGCCGGCCGGTCGCCGGGTACGCCCGCCCGCCCTGCGCCCCGCGCCCCGCGCCCCGCGCCCGGCGCCCACCGCCGCCCGCCTCTGGAGGGCGCTCTGGCCGCCTGGCCGCTCTCGGGCCCTCGGAGGCCGGCTGGGGAGCCCCGCCACGTCCCCGGCCCGGCGTCTTCCGCGTCCTCCGCGGCCCGCAGCTAGCGGCCCGGCCCGGCCCGGCCCGGCCCGGCGCGGGAAGGAGCAGAGGGGGCGGGCGCAGGCCACACCACCTCCCGCATCCAGACGGGACCGGACCCATCTGCCTCCCACCCGAGCGACACCCACGGCGCCTGCGCGGCTGGGCGGCTGGGCGGCACGTCGCCGAGGAGCTCGCCGTGGCTGCCGCGGGGACCACACGAGGCCCCGGCTGCGCGGTGGCGACCCAGCGTCCGGCCTCGAGCCACGCAAAGGGCTGGGGCCGGTGGACGGTGGGCAGGCCGGGCACGCGCCGCCGGCCGGACGACGGACGGCCGAGAAGAAGCGCCCCTGCCCCTCGGGAGCAAGAGGCGGGACCCAGAGCTGCGCAGGCCACCAAAAAGGGCGTCTTGCCTCCCCGTCGGGGAATCGAACCCCGGTCTCCCGCGTGACAGGCGGGGATACTCACCACTATACTAACGAGGACGGCGGCGGCCGGCCACCCGGGCGCCCGACCCCTCTCCGGCTGCCTCCCCACGCCTGCCCCTGCCTGCCCTCGCTCGACGCCCTGCCCTGCACAGGCGCCCGGCACGGCACGGGCCACGCCCCACCCGACCCCAGCCCCGCTTCGGTCCCCTCTCCCGCACGGCAGCCCCCAGCCCCGACTCGGAGTCCGCCCGGACCCGGGGCCCACACACGGACCCGGACGGCGCTCAGTACTCCCAACGAGCGCTGCCTCTCTCTCGTCTGCCAGGCGGGCATCGCGCCGGGAGAAAAGGCCCCAGACGGCAAGCGGGGCTTCGAGGGCGAGGGCGAGGAAGGCGGGGTGGGGAGCAGGGCAAGGGGCGCCGACGCTGGACGGGGCCTGCAGGGAGCTGGGGGTGGGGGTGCGACAGCGACGGGAGCCGCGCTGGCGGCGGCGGCGGCGGCGGCGGCGGCGGCGGCGGCGGCGAGGCGGCTGGCCGTGCTCCTCCGGGGCAGCCGCGCGTGTCTCGCCCCTTGCGCACCCACACAGCCGCCAGCCGGGCGCCATGACGGCCAAGGACGCCAGCGTTAGCGCCGCGTCCCAGCCAGGCCAGCGGCGACGCGCCCACACCCGCCGTCAGGATGGCCGAGCGGTCTAAGGCGCTGCGTTCAGGTCGCAGTCTCCCCTGGAGGCGTGGGTTCGAATCCCACTCCTGACACGCCCACCTTTTGGCCCGCCCCACACAGCAGCCACGCCACCCGGGACTGGACCACACCCTCTCGCGGCCGCGGCCCGCCTCGCACCCGAGCACACGCTGCCCGGGACCGAGCTCCAGCCCCTCCACCCTCGCCGCCTCGGGCTCTGAGCGCGCGCGCGCGCGCGCGCGCACACACACACGCACTGCCCGGCGACTCGAGCGCCTTTCCCACACCCGCAGGCTTCGCTGACTTCGCACCCGCTGCTTTCTGGAGGCTCTTTGGTCCTCCTTCTCGTCTATTCCCGCCCCTGCCCTCCTCACCCCGGCACTCGCGAACCAGCCCAGGCTGCAAAGCTCCCCGCGCTTCCCGCTCCCACTTGGGGCCGCTGGACAGCGCCTGGCTCTTCCAGCCAGCCGTCCGCTTCCGCCGCCACCGGCAACACGCACCCACCCCACCGTCACCCCGTGCTTTCCCCCCGGCCCTAGTCCATTCTCTCCACACCCTCCCGAGGCGGCCCACACGATTCTCCACCTAGGGGCCTTCCCCTGGCCACACCTACCTGCCTGCCTGTCTGCCTCCCGGGAGCCATACAGCCCAGCCGTCTGCTGGCCAGCCGGCGGCGCGGACCCCTCCCTTCTGGGGGCCTGGCTCACGAGTCCAAGCCGGGAAGGTGGCTGCAGGGAGCAGTGAGCGGAAGCCCTAGACCCCCAGGCCATCCAGCCGGGCGCCACAGCGCATCTCCTGGCTCGGGGAGGCCGCCGGCCGGCCACTCCGCCCCAGCGTTCCTCCCGGATCCAAGACCGCCCTCCTGCCTCCCAACCTGTCAAGGCACCGAGCCGGACCCCTAGGGAGAGGCGCCTGCCAGCGCGCTCAGGCCTTTGCTCTCTTGGCCCGAGACGCACTCAGAGGCGCAGGCGGCGCTACCTGGCCTCTAACTCCGACAGACGCCGGCGCCAGCGCAAACACACACCCACCCACACACACACACACACACACACACACACACACACACACACACAAAGACACACAGCCCACCCGCCCCGCCCCCCGCCCCCGCCCCCAGCCCCCGGCCCCATGGCTCCACACACGAGAGGTCCGTTCCCCACCCCGTCCTCCAGGACACACACTGCACGCGCGAGAAAACCATCCGCCAAACGGACTCTGGCTCGGGGCTGGGAGTAGCTGAAGGCAAGGTCCCTCGCCTGCCTGCACCTGCCACAGATGGCTCCGGCTGTTTGGGGTTCGGGCGCTGGCCGGGCTGGGTCCGGCTCCTGGCTGCCTCTGCGGACACGGGCAGGCTGTGGAGGCGGCCCTGGACGAGGGACAAAGCACGGGATGAGCCCAGTCCGCCTCCGTGCCTTCCTCTGCCCGGACGTCCGTGCCGCGCCGCGCCGCGCCCCAGGGGCTGGCTCTCCGCGTGCCTGGAGCCTGTCTTGCAGACCGCCCGCCTCCTGCTCCCACGGAGCAGACGCTCACGCTCACGCTCACGCTCACGCTCACTACTGGCGGGGACCGGCAACGGAGGCGGCCGGCGCCGCTGGGGAAGCCCTCTGTGGACCACGTCCGTGGGTGCATGGGTGGTTCAGTGGTAGAATTCTCGCCTGCCACGCGGGAGGCCCGGGTTCGATTCCCGGCCCATGCAACGCGCCATCCCCTTTTGGCCCCGCAGCGCCAACTGCGCGCTACGCTTCCTCTCTCCCACCTTCAGAGCACCTGGCCAAAGCCACCTCTGCTCCTCTCTGGGGGCCCGCCCACGCCCCATCCCGTCCCCGCCCCTGCCGCACAACCCCTTCCTCCTCCCTGGCTCGCTCGCCCTGGGGACAGAACTCCGCCCGCCCGGGAGCCAAGGGCCCATCCGCGCCCGCCCACACACCTGCCTTGCCCTTCTTCTCTTTAACGACGCTCGCCTCGCTCCAGTCTCCCGATTCACTGCAAGGAACGCATCCACGCACCAACTCGCGCTGCCACCCGCACGCTCCTCCCCTTCCCTCGCACCGCCGCCCCTCCCACCAGCCCCCCCTCCCCGACACACACACACACACACACACACACACGCACGCTCTGGCTCACTCTACCCACACTCCAGAAATCCTCCCCTTTTGCACAACCGGCAGAAACCAAGCTGCCACGCCTAGGTGCGCTATACAGCCCATCGTCCGCGAGGGTCGCTCACAGACTCCAGGTGGCACCGGCACCCGCACCCGCAAGACCCCAGCGTGCCTAACGTCATGGTCGCGCAGGCCCTTGATTCTCTGCGACCCGCTTCGCCGCCGCGCTACCGTGCCAACGCGGCTTCCTCTTCCACCGCTAGAGCCACCCACGGCACCAAAGTCCACCACCGTCCTCCATCCCTCTCCCACCCCGACCTCCACCCCTCCACCCCTCCACACACACCCACACGCACACACACACGCAAAAGCAAGGACTCCGAGGAAACTTCCCGTGGGCATGGGAAGCACCCGGAGACCCACGGCCGCCGCGGCTCCTCCGCACCGCTGCAGGGGGCTTGTGCGGTTGAAGCGAGTGTGCCCCGGCAGGTGTGCGCGGCGCACCGGCTGACCGCTTGGCCTCGAGAGGGGACACCTCTGATCACAGAACAAATCCCCGGCGGACAGGGGTGTCCAAGTTGGGGCGGAAAGGAGACTGAGGTGTGCGATGGACCTTGGGAGGCATCCGCAGAAGAGGACGGATACAGACAGGGGTGGACAGAGGGACGGACGGCGCCTATCATGGCGAGGCACAGGGCGAGGCGGGATGGGAAACTGTGAAAAGTGCAACTGGGAAAAGTGTGCGTGAGTGGGAGGGGTGGTGGAGGACGCCGCTCATCGGGGGTGTGGGGTGGGGCGCGGAGGTGGCGAAAGGGACCACTGGGTAACACGCCGGCCCCTTTGCCCAAGGATGGAAGGGACCGACGTGTCCTGCAATTGGAATGACGAGTTGGCGACAAGTGCGCCCAGTCCCCCGGGGTGCCTCGACCGCCACCCACCTGCCTGGCTGCTGGGTTGTCTTCCCCCGTGGCTCCCACGGCACCTCACCCCTGTCTCACCTCCAGTGCCCCGGGGGGGGGGGGTGGTCCGGGCCGTGCCCGGATGCCTCTTCCCTCCTCCACCTCCCGGGCACAGCGGTCGGACTCTGCGCTCGCATCGGCGCCCAAGACCGGCGTGCCCCTGGGGTCCGCTCTCCGTCGCCGGGGAGAGACGCAGCCAGCCAGGTCGTGGCGCTCCCGCCCCGCGTGGGGCAGGGAAGCCGCCCGAGAGGTTCCAGGCCCGAGGGGGGCTGCTCGGCCAGGTGACGGGACTCAGGGCTGCGCGTGACTCACCTGACCCACGCGCCTGGCACCGCCACCGCGGGCACCTCAGGAGGGAGGACAGGATGGCTCGTCAGCGTGGCCAGCTAGGAGCGCCACCGGAGGGGGCGGTGGGGGTCCGAGCACACTCGGGGGGCAGGGGCGCCTGCGCACACTGGTGGTCCCGGCGGGGGACAGAGGCCGCCCCGGCCACTCGCGTCTCGGGCTGTGGAAGCCAAGGTGCCAGGCGAGCGCGTGCACGGGGCGGGGGACGTGGGGGGGGGGGGGAAGTGCGAAGGGGAGAGGCGATGCCGAGGGCCTCCGGTGGGCCAGTCAGGCCAAAAGGCTCGGACGGGCCGAGGTGGCAGGGCGAGACTTGGGGCTGCCCGTCGGGGCGTGGCAGGTGGCCTTGTGTGCACCCGTCCATCGTGGCGGCGGGGCCCGCGACAAGCTAGCCAGCTCTGGCCGGGCGTGCTGGCGTGGGCTAAAAGGGGGTGGTGCGGGTGCACTGGGGACGGGACGGTGGGGGGCTCGGCTCGGCCGGCCGGGAGGGGAGGCCCCGGAGGGCCAGAGGAAGAAGAAAGGCTTCCCTGACCGGGAATCGAACCCGGGCCGCGGCGGTGAGAGCGCCGAATCCTAACCACTAGACCACCAGGGAGCGACAGGCTGCGCGCCTGGCCTGCACCCCCTGGACCCAGCGCCTCCATTCCACCCACGCGGCTGCGCTTGGGCCCCGAGGCCCCTGCCTCTGCACGTCCAGCCGCCCGCGGGCCCCACGCAGTCCACCCGGCCCGCTGGCAGCACCCGCAAAACGCTGCGCGCCGGCCGCCCTCGCACCCGCACGCCGCCTGGGGCCACGTGCCCAGCGCCCAGCGCCCAGCGGGCCGGCTCGCCGTCCCCCACTGCCAGCGCCCGGCGGGTCTGGCCAGGAGGGCCCCGGAGCGGCGCAAAAGGTCGGGCGGCTGCGTTGGCCGGGAATCGAACCCGGGTCAACTGCTTGGAAGGCAGCTATGCTCACCACTATACCACCAACGCTGTACGGCCCGGGCCGGCCGGACGCGGCCGGCCCAGGGTGCGCTCCGGCGCCTTCTCGCCTTGGCGCTCGCTCGCCGCTGCTGCTGCCGCCGCCGCCCGGCGCAGCCCTGCCCCGACGTCCCGCCCGGCCGCAGCTCTGCCCGGCCACCACGGGCTCCGGCCACCACGGGCTCCGGCCGCCCGGCGCCCCAGCCTCGCCCCTCCGACTCAGCTGCGCCGGCCGGTCGCCGGGTACGCCCGCCCGCCCTGCGCCCCGCGCCCCGCGCCCCGCGCCCGGCGCCCACCGCCGCCCGCCTCTGGAGGGCGCTCTGGCCGCCTGGCCGCTCTCGGGCCCTCGGAGGCCGGCTGGGGAGCCCCGCCACGTCCCCGGCCCGGCGTCTTCCGCGTCCTCCGCGGCCCGCAGCTAGCGGCCCGGCCCGGCCCGGCCCGGCCCGGCGCGGGAAGGAGCAGAGGGGGCGGGCGCAGGCCACACCACCTCCCGCATCCAGACGGGACCGGACCCATCTGCCTCCCACCCGAGCGACACCCACGGCGCCTGCGCGGCTGGGCGGCTGGGCGGCACGTCGCCGAGGAGCTCGCCGTGGCTGCCGCGGGGACCACACGAGGCCCCGGCTGCGCGGTGGCGACCCAGCGTCCGGCCTCGAGCCACGCAAAGGGCTGGGGCCGGTGGACGGTGGGCAGGCCGGGCACGCGCCGCCGGCCGGACGACGGACGGCCGAGAAGAAGCGCCCCTGCCCCTCGGGAGCAAGAGGCGGGACCCAGAGCTGCGCAGGCCACCAAAAAGGGCGTCTTGCCTCCCCGTCGGGGAATCGAACCCCGGTCTCC
>NC_141683.1:5987043-6002043 GCF_028749965.1 Puma concolor | reverse complement strand
ACCCCTTCCTCCTCCCTGGCTCGCTCGCCCTGGGGACAGAACTCCGCCCGCCCGGGAGCCAAGGGCCCATCCGCGCCCGCCCACACACCTGCCTTGCCCTTCTTCTCTTTAACGACGCTCGCCTCGCTCCAGTCTCCCGATTCACTGCAAGGAACGCATCCACGCACCAACTCGCGCTGCCACCCGCACGCTCCTCCCCTTCCCTCGCACCGCCGCCCCTCCCACCAGCCCCCCCTCCCCGACACACACACACACACACACACACACACGCACGCTCTGGCTCACTCTACCCACACTCCAGAAATCCTCCCCTTTTGCACAACCGGCAGAAACCAAGCTGCCACGCCTAGGTGCGCTATACAGCCCATCGTCCGCGAGGGTCGCTCACAGACTCCAGGTGGCACCGGCACCCGCACCCGCAAGACCCCAGCGTGCCTAACGTCATGGTCGCGCAGGCCCTTGATTCTCTGCGACCCGCTTCGCCGCCGCGCTACCGTGCCAACGCGGCTTCCTCTTCCACCGCTAGAGCCACCCACGGCACCAAAGTCCACCACCGTCCTCCATCCCTCTCCCACCCCGACCTCCACCCCTCCACCCCTCCACACACACCCACACGCACACACACACGCAAAAGCAAGGACTCCGAGGAAACTTCCCGTGGGCACGGGAAGCACCCGGAGACCCACGGCCGCCGCGGCTCCTCCGCACCGCTGCAGGGGGCTTGTGCGGTTGAAGCGAGTGTGCCCCGGCAGGTGTGCGCGGCGCACCGGCTGACCGCTTGGCCTCGAGAGGGGACACCTCTGATCACAGAACAAATCCCCGGCGGACAGGGGTGTCCAAGTTGGGGCGGGAAGGAGACTGAGGTGTGCGATGGACCTTGGGAGGCATCCGCAGAAGAGGACGGATACAGACAGGGGTGGACAGAGGGACGGACGGCGCCTATCATGGCGAGGCACAGGGCGAGGCGGGATGGGAAACTGTGCAAAGTGCAACTGGGAAAAGTGTGCGTGAGTGGGAGGGGTGGTGGAGGACGCCGCTCATCGGGGGTGTGGGGTGGGGCGCGGAGGTGGCGAAAGGGACCACTGGGTAACACGCCGGCCCCTTTGCCCAAGGATGGAAGGGACCGACGTGTCCTGCAATTGGAATGACGAGTTGGCGACAAGTGCGCCCAGTCCCCCGGGGTGCCTCGACCGGCACCCACCTGCCTGGCTGCTGGGTTGTCTTCCCCCGTGGCTCCCACGGCACCTCACCCCTGTCTCACCTCCAGTGCCCCGGGGGGGGGGGGTGGTCCGGGCCGTGCCCGGATGCCTCTTCCCTCCTCCACCTCCCGGGCACAGCGGTCGGACTCTGCGCTCGCATCGGCGCCCAAGACCGGCGTGCCCCTGGGGTCCGCTCTCCGTCGCCGGGGAGAGACGCAGCCAGCCAGGTCGTGGCGCTCCCGCCCCGCGTGGGGCAGGGAAGCCGCCCGAGAGGTTCCAGGCCCGAGGGGGGCTGCTCGGCCAGGTGACGGGACTCAGGGCTGCGCGTGGCTCACCTGACCCACGCGCCCGGCACCGCCACCGCGGGCACCTCAGGAGGGAGGACAGGATGGCTCGTCAGCGTGGCCAGCTAGGAGCGCCACCGGAGGGGGCGGTGGGGGTCCGAGCACACTCGGGGGGCAGGGGCGCCTGCGCACACTGGTGGTCCCGGCGGGGGACAGAGGCCGCCCCGGCCACTCGCGTCTCGGGCTGTGGAAGCCAAGGTGCCAGGCGAGCGCGTGCACGGGGCGGGGGACGTGGGGGGGGGGGGGAAGTGCGAAGGGGAGAGGCGATGCCGAGGGCCTCCGGTGGGCCAGCCAGGCCAAAAGGCTCGGACGGGCCGAGGTGGCAGGGCGAGACTTGGGGCTGCCCGTCGGGGCGTGGCAGGTGGCCTTGTGTGCACCCGTCCATCGTGGCGGCGGGGCCCGCGACAAGCTAGCCAGCTCTGGCCGGGCGTGCTGGCGTGGGCTAAAAGGGGGTGGTGCGGGTGCACTGGGGACGGGACGGTGGGGGGCTCGGCTCGGCCGGCCGGGAGGGGAGGCCCCGGAGGGCCAGAGGAAGAAGAAAGGCTTCCCTGACCGGGAATCGAACCCGGGCCGCGGCGGTGAGAGCGCCGAATCCTAACCACTAGACCACCAGGGAGCGACAGGCTGCGCGCCTGGCCTGCACCCCCTGGACCCAGCGCCTCCATTCCACCCACGCGGCTGCGCTTGGGCCCCGAGGCCCCTGCCTCTGCACGTCCAGCCGCCCGCGGGCCCCACGCAGTCCACCCGGCCCGCTGGCAGCACCCGCAAAACGCTGCGCGCCCGCCGCCCTCGCACCCGCACGCCGCCTGGGGCCACGTGCCCAGCGCCCAGCGCCCAGCGGGCCGGCTCGCCGTCCCCCACTGCCAGCGCCCGGCGGGTCTGGCCAGGAGGGCCCCGGAGCGGCGCAAAAGGTCGGGCGGCTGCGTTGGCCGGGAATCGAACCCGGGTCAACTGCTTGGAAGGCAGCTATGCTCACCACTATACCACCAACGCTGTACGGCCCGGGCCGGCCGGACGCGGCCGGCCCAGGGTGCGCTCCGGCGCCTTCTCGCCTTGGCGCTCGCTCGCCGCTGCTGCTGCCGCCGCCGCCCGGCGCAGCCCTGCCCCGACGTCCCGCCCGGCCGCAGCTCTGCCCGGCCACCACGGGCTCCGGCCACCACGGGCTCCGGCCGCCCGGCGCCCCAGCCTCGCCCCTCCGACTCAGCTGCGCCGGCCGGTCGCCGGGTACGCCCGCCCGCCCTGCGCCCCGCGCCCCGCGCCCCGCGCCCCGCGCCCGGCGCCCACCGCCGCCCGCCTCTGGAGGGCGCTCTGGCCGCCTGGCCGCTCTCGGGCCCTCGGAGGCCGGCTGGGGAGCCCCGCCACGTCCCCGGCCCGGCGTCTTCCGCGTCCTCCGCGGCCCGCAGCTAGCGGCCCGGCCCGGCCCGGCCCGGCCCGGCGCGGGAAGGAGCAGAGGGGGCGGGCGCAGGCCACACCACCTCCCGCATCCAGACGGGACCGGACCCATCTGCCTCCCACCCGAGCGACACCCACGGCGCCTGCGCGGCTGGGCGGCTGGGCGGCACGTCGCCGAGGAGCTCGCCGTGGCTGCCGCGGGGACCACACGAGGCCCCGGCTGCGCGGTGGCGACCCAGCGTCCGGCCTCGAGCCACGCAAAGGGCTGGGGCCGGTGGACGGTGGGCAGGCCGGGCACGCGCCGCCGGCCGGACGACGGACGGCCGAGAAGAAGCGCCCCTGCCCCTCGGGAGCAAGAGGCGGGACCCAGAGCTGCGCAGGCCACCAAAAAGGGCGTCTTGCCTCCCCGTCGGGGAATCGAACCCCGGTCTCCCGCGTGACAGGCGGGGATACTCACCACTATACTAACGAGGACGGCGGCGGCCGGCCACCCGGGCGCCCGACCCCTCTCCGGCTGCCTCCCCACGCCTGCCCCTGCCTGCCCTCGCTCGACGCCCTGCCCTGCACAGGCGCCCGGCACGGCACGGGCCACGCCCCACCCGACCCCAGCCCCGCTTCGGTCCCCTCTCCCGCACGGCAGCCCCCAGCCCCGACTCGGAGTCCGCCCGGACCCGGGGCCCACACACGGACCCGGACGGCGCTCAGTACTCCCAACGAGCGCTGCCTCTCTCTCGTCTGCCAGGCGGGCATCGCGCCGGGAGAAAAGGCCCCAGACGGCAAGCGGGGCTGCGAGGGCGAGGGCGAGGAAGGCGGGGTGGGGAGCAGGGCAAGGGGCGCCGACGCTGGACGGGGCCTGCAGGGAGCTGGGGGTGGGGGTGCGACAGCGACGGGAGCCGCGCTGGCGGCGGCGGCGGCGGCGGCGGCGGCGGCGGCGGCGGCGGCGAGGCGGCTGGCCGTGCTCCTCCGGGGCAGCCGCGCGTGTCTCGCCCCTTGCGCACCCACACAGCCGCCAGCCGGGCGCCATGACGGCCAAGGACGCCAGCGTTAGCGCCGCGTCCCAGCCAGGCCAGCGGCGACGCGCCCACACCCGCCGTCAGGATGGCCGAGCGGTCTAAGGCGCTGCGTTCAGGTCGCAGTCTCCCCTGGAGGCGTGGGTTCGAATCCCACTCCTGACACGCCCACCTTTTGGCCCGCCCCACACAGCAGCCACGCCACCCGGGACTGGACCACACCCTCTCGCGGCCGCGGCCCGCCTCGCACCCGAGCACACGCTGCCCGGGACCGAGCTCCAGCCCCTCCACCCTCGCCGCCTCGGGCTCTGAGCGCGCGCGCGCGCGCGCGCGCACACACACACGCACTGCCCGGCGACTCGAGCGCCTTTCCCACACCCGCAGGCTTCGCTGACTTCGCACCCGCTGCTTTCTGGAGGCTCTTTGGTCCTCCTTCTCGTCTATTCCCGCCCCTGCCCTCCTCACCCCGGCACTCGCGAACCAGCCCAGGCTGCAAAGCTCCCCGCGCTTCCCGCTCCCACTTGGGGCCGCTGGACAGCGCCTGGCTCTTCCAGCCAGCCGTCCGCTTCCGCCGCCACCGGCAACACGCACCCACCCCACCGTCACCCCGTGCTTTCCCCCCGGCCCTAGTCCATTCTCTCCACACCCTCCCGAGGCGGCCCACACGATTCTCCACCTAGGGGCCTTCCCCTGGCCACACCTACCTGCCTGCCTGTCTGCCTCCCGGGAGCCATACAGCCCAGCCGTCTGCTGGCCAGCCGGCGGCGCGGACCCCTCCCTTCTGGGGGCCTGGCTCACGAGTCCAAGCCGGGAAGGTGGCTGCAGGGAGCAGTGAGCGGAAGCCCTAGACCCCCAGGCCATCCAGCCGGGCGCCACAGCGCATCTCCTGGCTCGGGGAGGCCGCCGGCCGGCCACTCCGCCCCAGCGTTCCTCCCGGATCCAAGACCGCCCTCCTGCCTCCCAACCTGTCAAGGCACCGAGCCGGACCCCTAGGGAGAGGCGCCTGCCAGCGCGCTCAGGCCTTTGCTCTCTTGGCCCGAGACGCACTCAGAGGCGCAGGCGGCGCTACCTGGCCTCTAACTCCGACAGACGCCGGCGCCAGCGCAAACACACACCCACCCACACACACACACACACACACACACACACACACACACACACACAAAGACACACAGCCCACCCGCCCCGCCCCCCGCCCCCGCCCCCAGCCCCCGGCCCCATGGCTCCACACACGAGAGGTCCGTTCCCCACCCCGTCCTCCAGGACACACACTGCACGCGCGAGAAAACCATCCGCCAAACGGACTCTGGCTCGGGGCTGGGAGTAGCTGAAGGCAAGGTCCCTCGCCTGCCTGCACCTGCCACAGATGGCTCCGGCTGTTTGGGGTTCGGGCGCTGGCCGGGCTGGGTCCGGCTCCTGGCTGCCTCTGCGGACACGGGCAGGCTGTGGAGGCGGCCCTGGACGAGGGACAAAGCACGGGATGAGCCCAGTCCGCCTCCGTGCCTTCCTCTGCCCGGACGTCCGTGCCGCGCCGCGCCGCGCCCCAGGGGCTGGCTCTCCGCGTGCCTGGAGCCTGTCTTGCAGACCGCCCGCCTCCTGCTCCCACGGAGCAGACGCTCACGCTCACGCTCACGCTCACGCTCACTACTGGCGGGGACCGGCAACGGAGGCGGCCGGCGCCGCTGGGGAAGCCCTCTGTGGACCACGTCCGTGGGTGCATGGGTGGTTCAGTGGTAGAATTCTCGCCTGCCACGCGGGAGGCCCGGGTTCGATTCCCGGCCCATGCAACGCGCCATCCCCTTTTGGCCCCGCAGCGCCAACTGCGCGCTACGCTTCCTCTCTCCCACCTTCAGAGCACCTGGCCAAAGCCACCTCTGCTCCTCTCTGGGGGCCCGCCCACGCCCCATCCCGTCCCCGCCCCTGCCGCACAACCCCTTCCTCCTCCCTGGCTCGCTCGCCCTGGGGACAGAACTCCGCCCGCCCGGGAGCCAAGGGCCCATCCGCGCCCGCCCACACACCTGCCTTGCCCTTCTTCTCTTTAACGACGCTCGCCTCGCTCCAGTCTCCCGATTCACTGCAAGGAACGCATCCACGCACCAACTCGCGCTGCCACCCGCACGCTCCTCCCCTTCCCTCGCACCGCCGCCCCTCCCACCAGCCCCCCCTCCCCGACACACACACACACACACACACACACACACACGCACGCTCTGGCTCACTCTACCCACACTCCAGAAATCCTCCCCTTTTGCACAACCGGCAGAAACCAAGCTGCCACGCCTAGGTGCGCTATACAGCCCATCGTCCGCGAGGGTCGCTCACAGACTCCAGGTGGCACCGGCACCCGCACCCGCAAGACCCCAGCGTGCCTAACGTCATGGTCGCGCAGGCCCTTGATTCTCTGCGACCCGCTTCGCCGCCGCGCTACCGTGCCAACGCGGCTTCCTCTTCCACCGCTAGAGCCACCCACGGCACCAAAGTCCACCACCGTCCTCCATCCCTCTCCCACCCCGACCTCCACCCCTCCACCCCTCCACACACACCCACACGCACACACACACGCAAAAGCAAGGACTCCGAGGAAACTTCCCGTGGGCATGGGAAGCACCCGGAGACCCACGGCCGCCGCGGCTCCTCCGCACCGCTGCAGGGGGCTTGTGCGGTTGAAGCGAGTGTGCCCCGGCAGGTGTGCGCGGCGCACCGGCTGACCGCTTGGCCTCGAGAGGGGACACCTCTGATCACAGAACAAATCCCCGGCGGACAGGGGTGTCCAAGTTGGGGCGGAAAGGAGACTGAGGTGTGCGATGGACCTTGGGAGGCATCCGCAGAAGAGGACGGATACAGACAGGGGTGGACAGAGGGACGGACGGCGCCTATCATGGCGAGGCACAGGGCGAGGCGGGATGGGAAACTGTGAAAAGTGCAACTGGGAAAAGTGTGCGTGAGTGGGAGGGGTGGTGGAGGACGCCGCTCATCGGGGGTGTGGGGTGGGGCGCGGAGGTGGCGAAAGGGACCACTGGGTAACACGCCGGCCCCTTTGCCCAAGGATGGAAGGGACCGACGTGTCCTGCAATTGGAATGACGAGTTGGCGACAAGTGCGCCCAGTCCCCCGGGGTGCCTCGACCGCCACCCACCTGCCTGGCTGCTGGGTTGTCTTCCCCCGTGGCTCCCACGGCACCTCACCCCTGTCTCACCTCCAGTGCCCCGGGGGGGGGGGGTGGTCCGGGCCGTGCCCGGATGCCTCTTCCCTCCTCCACCTCCCGGGCACAGCGGTCGGACTCTGCGCTCGCATCGGCGCCCAAGACCGGCGTGCCCCTGGGGTCCGCTCTCCGTCGCCGGGGAGAGACGCAGCCAGCCAGGTCGTGGCGCTCCCGCCCCGCGTGGGGCAGGGAAGCCGCCCGAGAGGTTCCAGGCCCGAGGGGGGCTGCTCGGCCAGGTGACGGGACTCAGGGCTGCGCGTGACTCACCTGACCCACGCGCCTGGCACCGCCACCGCGGGCACCTCAGGAGGGAGGACAGGATGGCTCGTCAGCGTGGCCAGCTAGGAGCGCCACCGGAGGGGGCGGTGGGGGTCCGAGCACACTCGGGGGGCAGGGGCGCCTGCGCACACTGGTGGTCCCGGCGGGGGACAGAGGCCGCCCCGGCCACTCGCGTCTCGGGCTGTGGAAGCCAAGGTGCCAGGCGAGCGCGTGCACGGGGCGGGGGACGTGGGGGGGGGGGGGAAGTGCGAAGGGGAGAGGCGATGCCGAGGGCCTCCGGTGGGCCAGTCAGGCCAAAAGGCTCGGACGGGCCGAGGTGGCAGGGCGAGACTTGGGGCTGCCCGTCGGGGCGTGGCAGGTGGCCTTGTGTGCACCCGTCCATCGTGGCGGCGGGGCCCGCGACAAGCTAGCCAGCTCTGGCCGGGCGTGCTGGCGTGGGCTAAAAGGGGGTGGTGCGGGTGCACTGGGGACGGGACGGTGGGGGGCTCGGCTCGGCCGGCCGGGAGGGGAGGCCCCGGAGGGCCAGAGGAAGAAGAAAGGCTTCCCTGACCGGGAATCGAACCCGGGCCGCGGCGGTGAGAGCGCCGAATCCTAACCACTAGACCACCAGGGAGCGACAGGCTGCGCGCCTGGCCTGCACCCCCTGGACCCAGCGCCTCCATTCCACCCACGCGGCTGCGCTTGGGCCCCGAGGCCCCTGCCTCTGCACGTCCAGCCGCCCGCGGGCCCCACGCAGTCCACCCGGCCCGCTGGCAGCACCCGCAAAACGCTGCGCGCCGGCCGCCCTCGCACCCGCACGCCGCCTGGGGCCACGTGCCCAGCGCCCAGCGCCCAGCGGGCCGGCTCGCCGTCCCCCACTGCCAGCGCCCGGCGGGTCTGGCCAGGAGGGCCCCGGAGCGGCGCAAAAGGTCGGGCGGCTGCGTTGGCCGGGAATCGAACCCGGGTCAACTGCTTGGAAGGCAGCTATGCTCACCACTATACCACCAACGCTGTACGGCCCGGGCCGGCCGGACGCGGCCGGCCCAGGGTGCGCTCCGGCGCCTTCTCGCCTTGGCGCTCGCTCGCCGCTGCTGCTGCCGCCGCCGCCCGGCGCAGCCCTGCCCCGACGTCCCGCCCGGCCGCAGCTCTGCCCGGCCACCACGGGCTCCGGCCACCACGGGCTCCGGCCGCCCGGCGCCCCAGCCTCGCCCCTCCGACTCAGCTGCGCCGGCCGGTCGCCGGGTACGCCCGCCCGCCCTGCGCCCCGCGCCCCGCGCCCCGCGCCCGGCGCCCACCGCCGCCCGCCTCTGGAGGGCGCTCTGGCCGCCTGGCCGCTCTCGGGCCCTCGGAGGCCGGCTGGGGAGCCCCGCCACGTCCCCGGCCCGGCGTCTTCCGCGTCCTCCGCGGCCCGCAGCTAGCGGCCCGGCCCGGCCCGGCCCGGCCCGGCGCGGGAAGGAGCAGAGGGGGCGGGCGCAGGCCACACCACCTCCCGCATCCAGACGGGACCGGACCCATCTGCCTCCCACCCGAGCGACACCCACGGCGCCTGCGCGGCTGGGCGGCTGGGCGGCACGTCGCCGAGGAGCTCGCCGTGGCTGCCGCGGGGACCACACGAGGCCCCGGCTGCGCGGTGGCGACCCAGCGTCCGGCCTCGAGCCACGCAAAGGGCTGGGGCCGGTGGACGGTGGGCAGGCCGGGCACGCGCCGCCGGCCGGACGACGGACGGCCGAGAAGAAGCGCCCCTGCCCCTCGGGAGCAAGAGGCGGGACCCAGAGCTGCGCAGGCCACCAAAAAGGGCGTCTTGCCTCCCCGTCGGGGAATCGAACCCCGGTCTCCCGCGTGACAGGCGGGGATACTCACCACTATACTAACGAGGACGGCGGCGGCCGGCCACCCGGGCGCCCGACCCCTCTCCGGCTGCCTCCCCACGCCTGCCCCTGCCTGCCCTCGCTCGACGCCCTGCCCTGCACAGGCGCCCGGCACGGCACGGGCCACGCCCCACCCGACCCCAGCCCCGCTTCGGTCCCCTCTCCCGCACGGCAGCCCCCAGCCCCGACTCGGAGTCCGCCCGGACCCGGGGCCCACACACGGACCCGGACGGCGCTCAGTACTCCCAACGAGCGCTGCCTCTCTCTCGTCTGCCAGGCGGGCATCGCGCCGGGAGAAAAGGCCCCAGACGGCAAGCGGGGCTTCGAGGGCGAGGGCGAGGAAGGCGGGGTGGGGAGCAGGGCAAGGGGCGCCGACGCTGGACGGGGCCTGCAGGGAGCTGGGGGTGGGGGTGCGACAGCGACGGGAGCCGCGCTGGCGGCGGCGGCGGCGGCGGCGGCGGCGGCGGCGGCGGCGAGGCGGCTGGCCGTGCTCCTCCGGGGCAGCCGCGCGTGTCTCGCCCCTTGCGCACCCACACAGCCGCCAGCCGGGCGCCATGACGGCCAAGGACGCCAGCGTTAGCGCCGCGTCCCAGCCAGGCCAGCGGCGACGCGCCCACACCCGCCGTCAGGATGGCCGAGCGGTCTAAGGCGCTGCGTTCAGGTCGCAGTCTCCCCTGGAGGCGTGGGTTCGAATCCCACTCCTGACACGCCCACCTTTTGGCCCGCCCCACACAGCAGCCACGCCACCCGGGACTGGACCACACCCTCTCGCGGCCGCGGCCCGCCTCGCACCCGAGCACACGCTGCCCGGGACCGAGCTCCAGCCCCTCCACCCTCGCCGCCTCGGGCTCTGAGCGCGCGCGCGCGCGCGCGCGCACACACACACGCACTGCCCGGCGACTCGAGCGCCTTTCCCACACCCGCAGGCTTCGCTGACTTCGCACCCGCTGCTTTCTGGAGGCTCTTTGGTCCTCCTTCTCGTCTATTCCCGCCCCTGCCCTCCTCACCCCGGCACTCGCGAACCAGCCCAGGCTGCAAAGCTCCCCGCGCTTCCCGCTCCCACTTGGGGCCGCTGGACAGCGCCTGGCTCTTCCAGCCAGCCGTCCGCTTCCGCCGCCACCGGCAACACGCACCCACCCCACCGTCACCCCGTGCTTTCCCCCCGGCCCTAGTCCATTCTCTCCACACCCTCCCGAGGCGGCCCACACGATTCTCCACCTAGGGGCCTTCCCCTGGCCACACCTACCTGCCTGCCTGTCTGCCTCCCGGGAGCCATACAGCCCAGCCGTCTGCTGGCCAGCCGGCGGCGCGGACCCCTCCCTTCTGGGGGCCTGGCTCACGAGTCCAAGCCGGGAAGGTGGCTGCAGGGAGCAGTGAGCGGAAGCCCTAGACCCCCAGGCCATCCAGCCGGGCGCCACAGCGCATCTCCTGGCTCGGGGAGGCCGCCGGCCGGCCACTCCGCCCCAGCGTTCCTCCCGGATCCAAGACCGCCCTCCTGCCTCCCAACCTGTCAAGGCACCGAGCCGGACCCCTAGGGAGAGGCGCCTGCCAGCGCGCTCAGGCCTTTGCTCTCTTGGCCCGAGACGCACTCAGAGGCGCAGGCGGCGCTACCTGGCCTCTAACTCCGACAGACGCCGGCGCCAGCGCAAACACACACCCACCCACACACACACACACACACACACACACACACACACACACAAAGACACACAGCCCACCCGCCCCGCCCCCCGCCCCCGCCCCCAGCCCCCGGCCCCATGGCTCCACACACGAGAGGTCCGTTCCCCACCCCGTCCTCCAGGACACACACTGCACGCGCGAGAAAACCATCCGCCAAACGGACTCTGGCTCGGGGCTGGGAGTAGCTGAAGGCAAGGTCCCTCGCCTGCCTGCACCTGCCACAGATGGCTCCGGCTGTTTGGGGTTCGGGCGCTGGCCGGGCTGGGTCCGGCTCCTGGCTGCCTCTGCGGACACGGGCAGGCTGTGGAGGCGGCCCTGGACGAGGGACAAAGCACGGGATGAGCCCAGTCCGCCTCCGTGCCTTCCTCTGCCCGGACGTCCGTGCCGCGCCGCGCCGCGCCCCAGGGGCTGGCTCTCCGCGTGCCTGGAGCCTGTCTTGCAGACCGCCCGCCTCCTGCTCCCACGGAGCAGACGCTCACGCTCACGCTCACGCTCACGCTCACTACTGGCGGGGACCGGCAACGGAGGCGGCCGGCGCCGCTGGGGAAGCCCTCTGTGGACCACGTCCGTGGGTGCATGGGTGGTTCAGTGGTAGAATTCTCGCCTGCCACGCGGGAGGCCCGGGTTCGATTCCCGGCCCATGCAACGCGCCATCCCCTTTTGGCCCCGCAGCGCCAACTGCGCGCTACGCTTCCTCTCTCCCACCTTCAGAGCACCTGGCCAAAGCCACCTCTGCTCCTCTCTGGGGGCCCGCCCACGCCCCATCCCGTCCCCGCCCCTGCCGCACAACCCCTTCCTCCTCCCTGGCTCGCTCGCCCTGGGGACAGAACTCCGCCCGCCCGGGAGCCAAGGGCCCATCCGCGCCCGCCCACACACCTGCCTTGCCCTTCTTCTCTTTAACGACGCTCGCCTCGCTCCAGTCTCCCGATTCACTGCAAGGAACGCATCCACGCACCAACTCGCGCTGCCACCCGCACGCTCCTCCCCTTCCCTCGCACCGCCGCCCCTCCCACCAGCCCCCCCTCCCCGACACACACACACACACACACACACACACACGCACGCTCTGGCTCACTCTACCCACACTCCAGAAATCCTCCCCTTTTGCACAACCGGCAGAAACCAAGCTGCCACGCCTAGGTGCGCTATACAGCCCATCGTCCGCGAGGGTCGCTCACAGACTCCAGGTGGCACCGGCACCCGCACCCGCAAGACCCCAGCGTGCCTAACGTCATGGTCGCGCAGGCCCTTGATTCTCTGCGACCCGCTTCGCCGCCGCGCTACCGTGCCAACGCGGCTTCCTCTTCCACCGCTAGAGCCACCCACGGCACCAAAGTCCACCACCGTCCTCCATCCCTCTCCCACCCCGACCTCCACCCCTCCACCCCTCCACACACACCCACACGCACACACACACGCAAAAGCAAGGACTCCGAGGAAACTTCCCGTGGGCACGGGAAGCACCCGGAGACCCACGGCCGCCGCGGCTCCTCCGCACCGCTGCAGGGGGCTTGTGCGGTTGAAGCGAGTGTGCCCCGGCAGGTGTGCGCGGCGCACCGGCTGACCGCTTGGCCTCGAGAGGGGACACCTCTGATCACAGAACAAATCCCCGGCGGACAGGGGTGTCCAAGTTGGGGCGGGAAGGAGACTGAGGTGTGCGATGGACCTTGGGAGGCATCCGCAGAAGAGGACGGATACAGACAGGGGTGGACAGAGGGACGGACGGCGCCTATCATGGCGAGGCACAGGGCGAGGCGGGATGGGAAACTGTGCAAAGTGCAACTGGGAAAAGTGTGCGTGAGTGGGAGGGGTGGTGGAGGACGCCGCTCATCGGGGGTGTGGGGTGGGGCGCGGAGGTGGCGAAAGGGACCACTGGGTAACACGCCGGCCCCTTTGCCCAAGGATGGAAGGGACCGACGTGTCCTGCAATTGGAATGACGAGTTGGCGACAAGTGCGCCCAGTCCCCCGGGGTGCCTCGACCGGCACCCACCTGCCTGGCTGCTGGGTTGTCTTCCCCCGTGGCTCCCACGGCACCTCACCCCTGTCTCACCTCCAGTGCCCCGGGGGGGGGGGGTGGTCCGGGCCGTGCCCGGATGCCTCTTCCCTCCTCCACCTCCCGGGCACAGCGGTCGGACTCTGCGCTCGCATCGGCGCCCAAGACCGGCGTGCCCCTGGGGTCCGCTCTCCGTCGCCGGGGAGAGACGCAGCCAGCCAGGTCGTGGCGCTCCCGCCCCGCGTGGGGCAGGGAAGCCGCCCGAGAGGTTCCAGGCCCGAGGGGGGCTGCTCGGCCAGGTGACGGGACTCAGGGCTGCGCGTGGCTCACCTGACCCACGCGCCCGGCACCGCCACCGCGGGCACCTCAGGAGGGAGGACAGGATGGCTCGTCAGCGTGGCCAGCTAGGAGCGCCACCGGAGGGGGCGGTGGGGGTCCGAGCACACTCGGGGGGCAGGGGCGCCTGCGCACACTGGTGGTCCCGGCGGGGGACAGAGGCCGCCCCGGCCACTCGCGTCTCGGGCTGTGGAAGCCAAGGTGCCAGGCGAGCGCGTGCACGGGGCGGGGGACGTGGGGGGGGGGGGGAAGTGCGAAGGGGAGAGGCGATGCCGAGGGCCTCCGGTGGGCCAGCCAGGCCAAAAGGCTCGGACGGGCCGAGGTGGCAGGGCGAGACTTGGGGCTGCCCGTCGGGGCGTGGCAGGTGGCCTTGTGTGCACCCGTCCATCGTGGCGGCGGGGCCCGCGACAAGCTAGCCAGCTCTGGCCGGGCGTGCTGGCGTGGGCTAAAAGGGGGTGGTGCGGGTGCACTGGGGACGGGACGGTGGGGGGCTCGGCTCGGCCGGCCGGGAGGGGAGGCCCCGGAGGGCCAGAGGAAGAAGAAAGGCTTCCCTGACCGGGAATCGAACCCGGGCCGCGGCGGTGAGAGCGCCGAATCCTAACCACTAGACCACCAGGGAGCGACAGGCTGCGCGCCTGGCCTGCACCCCCTGGACCCAGCGCCTCCATTCCACCCACGCGGCTGCGCTTGGGCCCCGAGGCCCCTGCCTCTGCACGTCCAGCCGCCCGCGGGCCCCACGCAGTCCACCCGGCCCGCTGGCAGCACCCGCAAAACGCTGCGCGCCCGCCGCCCTCGCACCCGCACGCCGCCTGGGGCCACGTGCCCAGCGCCCAGCGCCCAGCGGGCCGGCTCGCCGTCCCCCACTGCCAGCGCCCGGCGGGTCTGGCCAGGAGGGCCCCGGAGCGGCGCAAAAGGTCGGGCGGCTGCGTTGGCCGGGAATCGAACCCGGGTCAACTGCTTGGAAGGCAGCTATGCTCACCACTATACCACCAACGCTGTACGGCCCGGGCCGGCCGGACGCGGCCGGCCCAGGGTGCGCTCCGGCGCCTTCTCGCCTTGGCGCTCGCTCGCCGCTGCTGCTGCCGCCGCCGCCCGGCGCAGCCCTGCCCCGACGTCCCGCCCGGCCGCAGCTCTGCCCGGCCACCACGGGCTCCGGCCACCACGGGCTCCGGCCGCCCGGCGCCCCAGCCTCGCCCCTCCGACTCAGCTGCGCCGGCCGGTCGCCGGGTACGCCCGCCCGCCCTGCGCCCCGCGCCCCGCGCCCCGCGCCCGGCGCCCACCGCCGCCCGCCTCTGGAGGGCGCTCTGGCCGCCTGGCCGCTCTCGGGCCCTCGGAGGCCGGCTGGGGAGCCCCGCCACGTCCCCGGCCCGGCGTCTTCCGCGTCCTCCGCGGCCCGAAGCTAGCGGCCCGGCCCGGCCCGGCCCGGCCCGGCGCGGGAAGGAGCAGAGGGGGCGGGCGCAGGCCACACCACCTCCCGCATCCAGACGGGACCGGACCCATCTGCCTCCCACCCGAGCGACACCCACGGCGCCTGCGCGGCTGGGCGGCTGGGCGGCACGTCGCCGAGGAGCTCGCCGTGGCTGCCGCGGGGACCACACGAGGCCCCGGCTGCGCGGTGGCGACCCAGCGTCCGGCCTCGAGCCACGCAAAGGGCTGGGGCCGGTGGACGGTGGGCAGGCCGGGCACGCGCCGCCGGCCGGACGACGGACGGCCGAGAA
>NC_141683.1:5969543-5984543 GCF_028749965.1 Puma concolor | reverse complement strand
CGCTACGCTTCCTCTCTCCCACCTTCAGAGCACCTGGCCAAAGCCACCTCTGCTCCTCTCTGGGGGCCCGCCCACGCCCCATCCCGTCCCCGCCCCTGCCGCACAACCCCTTCCTCCTCCCTGGCTCGCTCGCCCTGGGGACAGAACTCCGCCCGCCCGGGAGCCAAGGGCCCATCCGCGCCCGCCCACACACCTGCCTTGCCCTTCTTCTCTTTAACGACGCTCGCCTCGCTCCAGTCTCCCGATTCACTGCAAGGAACGCATCCACGCACCAACTCGCGCTGCCACCCGCACGCTCCTCCCCTTCCCTCGCACCGCCGCCCCTCCCACCAGCCCCCCCTCCCCGACACACACACACACACACACACACACACACGCACGCTCTGGCTCACTCTACCCACACTCCAGAAATCCTCCCCTTTTGCACAACCGGCAGAAACCAAGCTGCCACGCCTAGGTGCGCTATACAGCCCATCGTCCGCGAGGGTCGCTCACAGACTCCAGGTGGCACCGGCACCCGCACCCGCAAGACCCCAGCGTGCCTAACGTCATGGTCGCGCAGGCCCTTGATTCTCTGCGACCCGCTTCGCCGCCGCGCTACCGTGCCAACGCGGCTTCCTCTTCCACCGCTAGAGCCACCCACGGCACCAAAGTCCACCACCGTCCTCCATCCCTCTCCCACCCCGACCTCCACCCCTCCACCCCTCCACACACACCCACACGCACACACACACGCAAAAGCAAGGACTCCGAGGAAACTTCCCGTGGGCACGGGAAGCACCCGGAGACCCACGGCCGCCGCGGCTCCTCCGCACCGCTGCAGGGGGCTTGTGCGGTTGAAGCGAGTGTGCCCCGGCAGGTGTGCGCGGCGCACCGGCTGACCGCTTGGCCTCGAGAGGGGACACCTCTGATCACAGAACAAATCCCCGGCGGACAGGGGTGTCCAAGTTGGGGCGGGAAGGAGACTGAGGTGTGCGATGGACCTTGGGAGGCATCCGCAGAAGAGGACGGATACAGACAGGGGTGGACAGAGGGACGGACGGCGCCTATCATGGCGAGGCACAGGGCGAGGCGGGATGGGAAACTGTGCAAAGTGCAACTGGGAAAAGTGTGCGTGAGTGGGAGGGGTGGTGGAGGACGCCGCTCATCGGGGGTGTGGGGTGGGGCGCGGAGGTGGCGAAAGGGACCACTGGGTAACACGCCGGCCCCTTTGCCCAAGGATGGAAGGGACCGACGTGTCCTGCAATTGGAATGACGAGTTGGCGACAAGTGCGCCCAGTCCCCCGGGGTGCCTCGACCGGCACCCACCTGCCTGGCTGCTGGGTTGTCTTCCCCCGTGGCTCCCACGGCACCTCACCCCTGTCTCACCTCCAGTGCCCCGGGGGGGGGGGGTGGTCCGGGCCGTGCCCGGATGCCTCTTCCCTCCTCCACCTCCCGGGCACAGCGGTCGGACTCTGCGCTCGCATCGGCGCCCAAGACCGGCGTGCCCCTGGGGTCCGCTCTCCGTCGCCGGGGAGAGACGCAGCCAGCCAGGTCGTGGCGCTCCCGCCCCGCGTGGGGCAGGGAAGCCGCCCGAGAGGTTCCAGGCCCGAGGGGGGCTGCTCGGCCAGGTGACGGGACTCAGGGCTGCGCGTGGCTCACCTGACCCACGCGCCCGGCACCGCCACCGCGGGCACCTCAGGAGGGAGGACAGGATGGCTCGTCAGCGTGGCCAGCTAGGAGCGCCACCGGAGGGGGCGGTGGGGGTCCGAGCACACTCGGGGGGCAGGGGCGCCTGCGCACACTGGTGGTCCCGGCGGGGGACAGAGGCCGCCCCGGCCACTCGCGTCTCGGGCTGTGGAAGCCAAGGTGCCAGGCGAGCGCGTGCACGGGGCGGGGGACGTGGGGGGGGGGGGGAAGTGCGAAGGGGAGAGGCGATGCCGAGGGCCTCCGGTGGGCCAGCCAGGCCAAAAGGCTCGGACGGGCCGAGGTGGCAGGGCGAGACTTGGGGCTGCCCGTCGGGGCGTGGCAGGTGGCCTTGTGTGCACCCGTCCATCGTGGCGGCGGGGCCCGCGACAAGCTAGCCAGCTCTGGCCGGGCGTGCTGGCGTGGGCTAAAAGGGGGTGGTGCGGGTGCACTGGGGACGGGACGGTGGGGGGCTCGGCTCGGCCGGCCGGGAGGGGAGGCCCCGGAGGGCCAGAGGAAGAAGAAAGGCTTCCCTGACCGGGAATCGAACCCGGGCCGCGGCGGTGAGAGCGCCGAATCCTAACCACTAGACCACCAGGGAGCGACAGGCTGCGCGCCTGGCCTGCACCCCCTGGACCCAGCGCCTCCATTCCACCCACGCGGCTGCGCTTGGGCCCCGAGGCCCCTGCCTCTGCACGTCCAGCCGCCCGCGGGCCCCACGCAGTCCACCCGGCCCGCTGGCAGCACCCGCAAAACGCTGCGCGCCCGCCGCCCTCGCACCCGCACGCCGCCTGGGGCCACGTGCCCAGCGCCCAGCGCCCAGCGGGCCGGCTCGCCGTCCCCCACTGCCAGCGCCCGGCGGGTCTGGCCAGGAGGGCCCCGGAGCGGCGCAAAAGGTCGGGCGGCTGCGTTGGCCGGGAATCGAACCCGGGTCAACTGCTTGGAAGGCAGCTATGCTCACCACTATACCACCAACGCTGTACGGCCCGGGCCGGCCGGACGCGGCCGGCCCAGGGTGCGCTCCGGCGCCTTCTCGCCTTGGCGCTCGCTCGCCGCTGCTGCTGCCGCCGCCGCCCGGCGCAGCCCTGCCCCGACGTCCCGCCCGGCCGCAGCTCTGCCCGGCCACCACGGGCTCCGGCCACCACGGGCTCCGGCCGCCCGGCGCCCCAGCCTCGCCCCTCCGACTCAGCTGCGCCGGCCGGTCGCCGGGTACGCCCGCCCGCCCTGCGCCCCGCGCCCCGCGCCCCGCGCCCGGCGCCCACCGCCGCCCGCCTCTGGAGGGCGCTCTGGCCGCCTGGCCGCTCTCGGGCCCTCGGAGGCCGGCTGGGGAGCCCCGCCACGTCCCCGGCCCGGCGTCTTCCGCGTCCTCCGCGGCCCGAAGCTAGCGGCCCGGCCCGGCCCGGCCCGGCCCGGCGCGGGAAGGAGCAGAGGGGGCGGGCGCAGGCCACACCACCTCCCGCATCCAGACGGGACCGGACCCATCTGCCTCCCACCCGAGCGACACCCACGGCGCCTGCGCGGCTGGGCGGCTGGGCGGCACGTCGCCGAGGAGCTCGCCGTGGCTGCCGCGGGGACCACACGAGGCCCCGGCTGCGCGGTGGCGACCCAGCGTCCGGCCTCGAGCCACGCAAAGGGCTGGGGCCGGTGGACGGTGGGCAGGCCGGGCACGCGCCGCCGGCCGGACGACGGACGGCCGAGAAGAAGCGCCCCTGCCCCTCGGGAGCAAGAGGCGGGACCCAGAGCTGCGCAGGCCACCAAAAAGGGCGTCTTGCCTCCCCGTCGGGGAATCGAACCCCGGTCTCCCGCGTGACAGGCGGGGATACTCACCACTATACTAACGAGGACGGCGGCGGCCGGCCACCCGGGCGCCCGACCCCTCTCCGGCTGCCTCCCCACGCCTGCCCCTGCCTGCCCTCGCTCGACGCCCTGCCCTGCACAGGCGCCCGGCACGGCACGGGCCACGCCCCACCCGACCCCAGCCCCGCTTCGGTCCCCTCTCCCGCACGGCAGCCCCCAGCCCCGACTCGGAGTCCGCCCGGACCCGGGGCCCACACACGGACCCGGACGGCGCTCAGTACTCCCAACGAGCGCTGCCTCTCTCTCGTCTGCCAGGCGGGCATCGCGCCGGGAGAAAAGGCCCCAGACGGCAAGCGGGGCTGCGAGGGCGAGGGCGAGGAAGGCGGGGTGGGGAGCAGGGCAAGGGGCGCCGACGCTGGACGGGGCCTGCAGGGAGCTGGGGGTGGGGGTGCGACAGCGACGGGAGCCGCGCTGGCGGCGGCGGCGGCGGCGGCGGCGGCGGCGGCGGCGGCGAGGCGGCTGGCCGTGCTCCTCCGGGGCAGCCGCGCGTGTCTCGCCCCTTGCGCACCCACACAGCCGCCAGCCGGGCGCCATGACGGCCAAGGACGCCAGCGTTAGCGCCGCGTCCCAGCCAGGCCAGCGGCGACGCGCCCACACCCGCCGTCAGGATGGCCGAGCGGTCTAAGGCGCTGCGTTCAGGTCGCAGTCTCCCCTGGAGGCGTGGGTTCGAATCCCACTCCTGACACGCCCACCTTTTGGCCCGCCCCACACAGCAGCCACGCCACCCGGGACTGGACCACACCCTCTCGCGGCCGCGGCCCGCCTCGCACCCGAGCACACGCTGCCCGGGACCGAGCTCCAGCCCCTCCACCCTCGCCGCCTCGGGCTCTGAGCGCGCGCGCGCGCGCACACACACACGCACTGCCCGGCGACTCGAGCGCCTTTCCCACACCCGCAGGCTTCGCTGACTTCGCACCCGCTGCTTTCTGGAGGCTCTTTGGTCCTCCTTCTCGTCTATTCCCGCCCCTGCCCTCCTCACCCCGGCACTCGCGAACCAGCCCAGGCTGCAAAGCTCCCCGCGCTTCCCGCTCCCACTTGGGGCCGCTGGACAGCGCCTGGCTCTTCCAGCCAGCCGTCCGCTTCCGCCGCCACCGGCAACACGCACCCACCCCACCGTCACCCCGTGCTTTCCCCCCGGCCCTAGTCCATTCTCTCCACACCCTCCCGAGGCGGCCCACACGATTCTCCACCTAGGGGCCTTCCCCTGGCCACACCTACCTGCCTGCCTGTCTGCCTCCCGGGAGCCATACAGCCCAGCCGTCTGCTGGCCAGCCGGCGGCGCGGACCCCTCCCTTCTGGGGGCCTGGCTCACGAGTCCAAGCCGGGAAGGTGGCTGCAGGGAGCAGTGAGCGGAAGCCCTAGACCCCCAGGCCATCCAGCCGGGCGCCACAGCGCATCTCCTGGCTCGGGGAGGCCGCCGGCCGGCCACTCCGCCCCAGCGTTCCTCCCGGATCCAAGACCGCCCTCCTGCCTCCCAACCTGTCAAGGCACCGAGCCGGACCCCTAGGGAGAGGCGCCTGCCAGCGCGCTCAGGCCTTTGCTCTCTTGGCCCGAGACGCACTCAGAGGCGCAGGCGGCGCTACCTGGCCTCTAACTCCGACAGACGCCGGCGCCAGCGCAAACACACACCCACCCACACACACACACACACACACACACACACACACACAAAGACACACAGCCCACCCGCCCCGCCCCCCGCCCCCGCCCCCAGCCCCCGGCCCCATGGCTCCACACACGAGAGGTCCGTTCCCCACCCCGTCCTCCAGGACACACACTGCACGCGCGAGAAAACCATCCGCCAAACGGACTCTGGCTCGGGGCTGGGAGTAGCTGAAGGCAAGGTCCCTCGCCTGCCTGCACCTGCCACAGATGGCTCCGGCTGTTTGGGGTTCGGGCGCTGGCCGGGCTGGGTCCGGCTCCTGGCTGCCTCTGCGGACACGGGCAGGCTGTGGAGGCGGCCCTGGACGAGGGACAAAGCACGGGATGAGCCCAGTCCGCCTCCGTGCCTTCCTCTGCCCGGACGTCCGTGCCGCGCCGCGCCGCGCCCCAGGGGCTGGCTCTCCGCGTGCCTGGAGCCTGTCTTGCAGACCGCCCGCCTCCTGCTCCCACGGAGCAGACGCTCACGCTCACGCTCACGCTCACGCTCACTACTGGCGGGGACCGGCAACGGAGGCGGCCGGCGCCGCTGGGGAAGCCCTCTGTGGACCACGTCCGTGGGTGCATGGGTGGTTCAGTGGTAGAATTCTCGCCTGCCACGCGGGAGGCCCGGGTTCGATTCCCGGCCCATGCAACGCGCCATCCCCTTTTGGCCCCGCAGCGCCAACTGCGCGCTACGCTTCCTCTCTCCCACCTTCAGAGCACCTGGCCAAAGCCACCTCTGCTCCTCTCTGGGGGCCCGCCCACGCCCCATCCCGTCCCCGCCCCTGCCGCACAACCCCTTCCTCCTCCCTGGCTCGCTCGCCCTGGGGACAGAACTCCGCCCGCCCGGGAGCCAAGGGCCCATCCGCGCCCGCCCACACACCTGCCTTGCCCTTCTTCTCTTTAACGACGCTCGCCTCGCTCCAGTCTCCCGATTCACTGCAAGGAACGCATCCACGCACCAACTCGCGCTGCCACCCGCACGCTCCTCCCCTTCCCTCGCACCGCCGCCCCTCCCACCAGCCCCCCCTCCCCGACACACACACACACACACACACACACACGCACGCTCTGGCTCACTCTACCCACACTCCAGAAATCCTCCCCTTTTGCACAACCGGCAGAAACCAAGCTGCCACGCCTAGGTGCGCTATACAGCCCATCGTCCGCGAGGGTCGCTCACAGACTCCAGGTGGCACCGGCACCCGCACCCGCAAGACCCCAGCGTGCCTAACGTCATGGTCGCGCAGGCCCTTGATTCTCTGCGACCCGCTTCGCCGCCGCGCTACCGTGCCAACGCGGCTTCCTCTTCCACCGCTAGAGCCACCCACGGCACCAAAGTCCACCACCGTCCTCCATCCCTCTCCCACCCCGACCTCCACCCCTCCACCCCTCCACACACACCCACACGCACACACACACGCAAAAGCAAGGACTCCGAGGAAACTTCCCGTGGGCACGGGAAGCACCCGGAGACCCACGGCCGCCGCGGCTCCTCCGCACCGCTGCAGGGGGCTTGTGCGGTTGAAGCGAGTGTGCCCCGGCAGGTGTGCGCGGCGCACCGGCTGACCGCTTGGCCTCGAGAGGGGACACCTCTGATCACAGAACAAATCCCCGGCGGACAGGGGTGTCCAAGTTGGGGCGGGAAGGAGACTGAGGTGTGCGATGGACCTTGGGAGGCATCCGCAGAAGAGGACGGATACAGACAGGGGTGGACAGAGGGACGGACGGCGCCTATCATGGCGAGGCACAGGGCGAGGCGGGATGGGAAACTGTGCAAAGTGCAACTGGGAAAAGTGTGCGTGAGTGGGAGGGGTGGTGGAGGACGCCGCTCATCGGGGGTGTGGGGTGGGGCGCGGAGGTGGCGAAAGGGACCACTGGGTAACACGCCGGCCCCTTTGCCCAAGGATGGAAGGGACCGACGTGTCCTGCAATTGGAATGACGAGTTGGCGACAAGTGCGCCCAGTCCCCCGGGGTGCCTCGACCGGCACCCACCTGCCTGGCTGCTGGGTTGTCTTCCCCCGTGGCTCCCACGGCACCTCACCCCTGTCTCACCTCCAGTGCCCCGGGGGGGGGGGGTGGTCCGGGCCGTGCCCGGATGCCTCTTCCCTCCTCCACCTCCCGGGCACAGCGGTCGGACTCTGCGCTCGCATCGGCGCCCAAGACCGGCGTGCCCCTGGGGTCCGCTCTCCGTCGCCGGGGAGAGACGCAGCCAGCCAGGTCGTGGCGCTCCCGCCCCGCGTGGGGCAGGGAAGCCGCCCGAGAGGTTCCAGGCCCGAGGGGGGCTGCTCGGCCAGGTGACGGGACTCAGGGCTGCGCGTGGCTCACCTGACCCACGCGCCCGGCACCGCCACCGCGGGCACCTCAGGAGGGAGGACAGGATGGCTCGTCAGCGTGGCCAGCTAGGAGCGCCACCGGAGGGGGCGGTGGGGGTCCGAGCACACTCGGGGGGCAGGGGCGCCTGCGCACACTGGTGGTCCCGGCGGGGGACAGAGGCCGCCCCGGCCACTCGCGTCTCGGGCTGTGGAAGCCAAGGTGCCAGGCGAGCGCGTGCACGGGGCGGGGGACGTGGGGGGGGGGGGGAAGTGCGAAGGGGAGAGGCGATGCCGAGGGCCTCCGGTGGGCCAGCCAGGCCAAAAGGCTCGGACGGGCCGAGGTGGCAGGGCGAGACTTGGGGCTGCCCGTCGGGGCGTGGCAGGTGGCCTTGTGTGCACCCGTCCATCGTGGCGGCGGGGCCCGCGACAAGCTAGCCAGCTCTGGCCGGGCGTGCTGGCGTGGGCTAAAAGGGGGTGGTGCGGGTGCACTGGGGACGGGACGGTGGGGGGCTCGGCTCGGCCGGCCGGGAGGGGAGGCCCCGGAGGGCCAGAGGAAGAAGAAAGGCTTCCCTGACCGGGAATCGAACCCGGGCCGCGGCGGTGAGAGCGCCGAATCCTAACCACTAGACCACCAGGGAGCGACAGGCTGCGCGCCTGGCCTGCACCCCCTGGACCCAGCGCCTCCATTCCACCCACGCGGCTGCGCTTGGGCCCCGAGGCCCCTGCCTCTGCACGTCCAGCCGCCCGCGGGCCCCACGCAGTCCACCCGGCCCGCTGGCAGCACCCGCAAAACGCTGCGCGCCGGCCGCCCTCGCACCCGCACGCCGCCTGGGGCCACGTGCCCAGCGCCCAGCGCCCAGCGGGCCGGCTCGCCGTCCCCCACTGCCAGCGCCCGGCGGGTCTGGCCAGGAGGGCCCCGGAGCGGCGCAAAAGGTCGGGCGGCTGCGTTGGCCGGGAATCGAACCCGGGTCAACTGCTTGGAAGGCAGCTATGCTCACCACTATACCACCAACGCTGTACGGCCCGGGCCGGCCGGACGCGGCCGGCCCAGGGTGCGCTCCGGCGCCTTCTCGCCTTGGCGCTCGCTCGCCGCTGCTGCTGCCGCCGCCGCCCGGCGCAGCCCTGCCCCGACGTCCCGCCCGGCCGCAGCTCTGCCCGGCCACCACGGGCTCCGGCCACCACGGGCTCCGGCCGCCCGGCGCCCCAGCCTCGCCCCTCCGACTCAGCTGCGCCGGCCGGTCGCCGGGTACGCCCGCCCGCCCTGCGCCCCGCGCCCCGCGCCCCGCGCCCGGCGCCCACCGCCGCCCGCCTCTGGAGGGCGCTCTGGCCGCCTGGCCGCTCTCGGGCCCTCGGAGGCCGGCTGGGGAGCCCCGCCACGTCCCCGGCCCGGCGTCTTCCGCGTCCTCCGCGGCCCGCAGCTAGCGGCCCGGCCCGGCCCGGCCCGGCCCGGCGCGGGAAGGAGCAGAGGGGGCGGGCGCAGGCCACACCACCTCCCGCATCCAGACGGGACCGGACCCATCTGCCTCCCACCCGAGCGACACCCACGGCGCCTGCGCGGCTGGGCGGCTGGGCGGCACGTCGCCGAGGAGCTCGCCGTGGCTGCCGCGGGGACCACACGAGGCCCCGGCTGCGCGGTGGCGACCCAGCGTCCGGCCTCGAGCCACGCAAAGGGCTGGGGCCGGTGGACGGTGGGCAGGCCGGGCACGCGCCGCCGGCCGGACGACGGACGGCCGAGAAGAAGCGCCCCTGCCCCTCGGGAGCAAGAGGCGGGACCCAGAGCTGCGCAGGCCACCAAAAAGGGCGTCTTGCCTCCCCGTCGGGGAATCGAACCCCGGTCTCCCGCGTGACAGGCGGGGATACTCACCACTATACTAACGAGGACGGCGGCGGCCGGCCACCCGGGCGCCCGACCCCTCTCCGGCTGCCTCCCCACGCCTGCCCCTGCCTGCCCTCGCTCGACGCCCTGCCCTGCACAGGCGCCCGGCACGGCACGGGCCACGCCCCACCCGACCCCAGCCCCGCTTCGGTCCCCTCTCCCGCACGGCAGCCCCCAGCCCCGACTCGGAGTCCGCCCGGACCCGGGGCCCACACACGGACCCGGACGGCGCTCAGTACTCCCAACGAGCGCTGCCTCTCTCTCGTCTGCCAGGCGGGCATCGCGCCGGGAGAAAAGGCCCCAGACGGCAAGCGGGGCTTCGAGGGCGAGGGCGAGGAAGGCGGGGTGGGGAGCAGGGCAAGGGGCGCCGACGCTGGACGGGGCCTGCAGGGAGCTGGGGGTGGGGGTGCGACAGCGACGGGAGCCGCGCTGGCGGCGGCGGCGGCGGCGGCGGCGGCGGCGGCGGCGGCGAGGCGGCTGGCCGTGCTCCTCCGGGGCAGCCGCGCGTGTCTCGCCCCTTGCGCACCCACACAGCCGCCAGCCGGGCGCCATGACGGCCAAGGACGCCAGCGTTAGCGCCGCGTCCCAGCCAGGCCAGCGGCGACGCGCCCACACCCGCCGTCAGGATGGCCGAGCGGTCTAAGGCGCTGCGTTCAGGTCGCAGTCTCCCCTGGAGGCGTGGGTTCGAATCCCACTCCTGACACGCCCACCTTTTGGCCCGCCCCACACAGCAGCCACGCCACCCGGGACTGGACCACACCCTCTCGCGGCCGCGGCCCGCCTCGCACCCGAGCACACGCTGCCCGGGACCGAGCTCCAGCCCCTCCACCCTCGCCGCCTCGGGCTCTGAGCGCGCGCGCGCGCGCACACACACACGCACTGCCCGGCGACTCGAGCGCCTTTCCCACACCCGCAGGCTTCGCTGACTTCGCACCCGCTGCTTTCTGGAGGCTCTTTGGTCCTCCTTCTCGTCTATTCCCGCCCCTGCCCTCCTCACCCCGGCACTCGCGAACCAGCCCAGGCTGCAAAGCTCCCCGCGCTTCCCGCTCCCACTTGGGGCCGCTGGACAGCGCCTGGCTCTTCCAGCCAGCCGTCCGCTTCCGCCGCCACCGGCAACACGCACCCACCCCACCGTCACCCCGTGCTTTCCCCCCGGCCCTAGTCCATTCTCTCCACACCCTCCCGAGGCGGCCCACACGATTCTCCACCTAGGGGCCTTCCCCTGGCCACACCTACCTGCCTGCCTGTCTGCCTCCCGGGAGCCATACAGCCCAGCCGTCTGCTGGCCAGCCGGCGGCGCGGACCCCTCCCTTCTGGGGGCCTGGCTCACGAGTCCAAGCCGGGAAGGTGGCTGCAGGGAGCAGTGAGCGGAAGCCCTAGACCCCCAGGCCATCCAGCCGGGCGCCACAGCGCATCTCCTGGCTCGGGGAGGCCGCCGGCCGGCCACTCCGCCCCAGCGTTCCTCCCGGATCCAAGACCGCCCTCCTGCCTCCCAACCTGTCAAGGCACCGAGCCGGACCCCTAGGGAGAGGCGCCTGCCAGCGCGCTCAGGCCTTTGCTCTCTTGGCCCGAGACGCACTCAGAGGCGCAGGCGGCGCTACCTGGCCTCTAACTCCGACAGACGCCGGCGCCAGCGCAAACACACACCCACCCACACACACACACACACACACACACACACACACACACACACACAAAGACACACAGCCCACCCGCCCCGCCCCCCGCCCCCGCCCCCAGCCCCCGGCCCCATGGCTCCACACACGAGAGGTCCGTTCCCCACCCCGTCCTCCAGGACACACACTGCACGCGCGAGAAAACCATCCGCCAAACGGACTCTGGCTCGGGGCTGGGAGTAGCTGAAGGCAAGGTCCCTCGCCTGCCTGCACCTGCCACAGATGGCTCCGGCTGTTTGGGGTTCGGGCGCTGGCCGGGCTGGGTCCGGCTCCTGGCTGCCTCTGCGGACACGGGCAGGCTGTGGAGGCGGCCCTGGACGAGGGACAAAGCACGGGATGAGCCCAGTCCGCCTCCGTGCCTTCCTCTGCCCGGACGTCCGTGCCGCGCCGCGCCGCGCCCCAGGGGCTGGCTCTCCGCGTGCCTGGAGCCTGTCTTGCAGACCGCCCGCCTCCTGCTCCCACGGAGCAGACGCTCACGCTCACGCTCACGCTCACGCTCACTACTGGCGGGGACCGGCAACGGAGGCGGCCGGCGCCGCTGGGGAAGCCCTCTGTGGACCACGTCCGTGGGTGCATGGGTGGTTCAGTGGTAGAATTCTCGCCTGCCACGCGGGAGGCCCGGGTTCGATTCCCGGCCCATGCAACGCGCCATCCCCTTTTGGCCCCGCAGCGCCAACTGCGCGCTACGCTTCCTCTCTCCCACCTTCAGAGCACCTGGCCAAAGCCACCTCTGCTCCTCTCTGGGGGCCCGCCCACGCCCCATCCCGTCCCCGCCCCTGCCGCACAACCCCTTCCTCCTCCCTGGCTCGCTCGCCCTGGGGACAGAACTCCGCCCGCCCGGGAGCCAAGGGCCCATCCGCGCCCGCCCACACACCTGCCTTGCCCTTCTTCTCTTTAACGACGCTCGCCTCGCTCCAGTCTCCCGATTCACTGCAAGGAACGCATCCACGCACCAACTCGCGCTGCCACCCGCACGCTCCTCCCCTTCCCTCGCACCGCCGCCCCTCCCACCAGCCCCCCCTCCCCGACACACACACACACACACACACACACACGCACGCTCTGGCTCACTCTACCCACACTCCAGAAATCCTCCCCTTTTGCACAACCGGCAGAAACCAAGCTGCCACGCCTAGGTGCGCTATACAGCCCATCGTCCGCGAGGGTCGCTCACAGACTCCAGGTGGCACCGGCACCCGCACCCGCAAGACCCCAGCGTGCCTAACGTCATGGTCGCGCAGGCCCTTGATTCTCTGCGACCCGCTTCGCCGCCGCGCTACCGTGCCAACGCGGCTTCCTCTTCCACCGCTAGAGCCACCCACGGCACCAAAGTCCACCACCGTCCTCCATCCCTCTCCCACCCCGACCTCCACCCCTCCACCCCTCCACACACACCCACACGCACACACACACGCAAAAGCAAGGACTCCGAGGAAACTTCCCGTGGGCATGGGAAGCACCCGGAGACCCACGGCCGCCGCGGCTCCTCCGCACCGCTGCAGGGGGCTTGTGCGGTTGAAGCGAGTGTGCCCCGGCAGGTGTGCGCGGCGCACCGGCTGACCGCTTGGCCTCGAGAGGGGACACCTCTGATCACAGAACAAATCCCCGGCGGACAGGGGTGTCCAAGTTGGGGCGGAAAGGAGACTGAGGTGTGCGATGGACCTTGGGAGGCATCCGCAGAAGAGGACGGATACAGACAGGGGTGGACAGAGGGACGGACGGCGCCTATCATGGCGAGGCACAGGGCGAGGCGGGATGGGAAACTGTGAAAAGTGCAACTGGGAAAAGTGTGCGTGAGTGGGAGGGGTGGTGGAGGACGCCGCTCATCGGGGGTGTGGGGTGGGGCGCGGAGGTGGCGAAAGGGACCACTGGGTAACACGCCGGCCCCTTTGCCCAAGGATGGAAGGGACCGACGTGTCCTGCAATTGGAATGACGAGTTGGCGACAAGTGCGCCCAGTCCCCCGGGGTGCCTCGACCGCCACCCACCTGCCTGGCTGCTGGGTTGTCTTCCCCCGTGGCTCCCACGGCACCTCACCCCTGTCTCACCTCCAGTGCCCCGGGGGGGGGGGGTGGTCCGGGCCGTGCCCGGATGCCTCTTCCCTCCTCCACCTCCCGGGCACAGCGGTCGGACTCTGCGCTCGCATCGGCGCCCAAGACCGGCGTGCCCCTGGGGTCCGCTCTCCGTCGCCGGGGAGAGACGCAGCCAGCCAGGTCGTGGCGCTCCCGCCCCGCGTGGGGCAGGGAAGCCGCCCGAGAGGTTCCAGGCCCGAGGGGGGCTGCTCGGCCAGGTGACGGGACTCAGGGCTGCGCGTGACTCACCTGACCCACGCGCCTGGCACCGCCACCGCGGGCACCTCAGGAGGGAGGACAGGATGGCTCGTCAGCGTGGCCAGCTAGGAGCGCCACCGGAGGGGGCGGTGGGGGTCCGAGCACACTCGGGGGGCAGGGGCGCCTGCGCACACTGGTGGTCCCGGCGGGGGACAGAGGCCGCCCCGGCCACTCGCGTCTCGGGCTGTGGAAGCCAAGGTGCCAGGCGAGCGCGTGCACGGGGCGGGGGACGTGGGGGGGGGGGGGAAGTGCGAAGGGGAGAGGCGATGCCGAGGGCCTCCGGTGGGCCAGTCAGGCCAAAAGGCTCGGACGGGCCGAGGTGGCAGGGCGAGACTTGGGGCTGCCCGTCGGGGCGTGGCAGGTGGCCTTGTGTGCACCCGTCCATCGTGGCGGCGGGGCCCGCGACAAGCTAGCCAGCTCTGGCCGGGCGTGCTGGCGTGGGCTAAAAGGGGGTGGTGCGGGTGCACTGGGGACGGGACGGTGGGGGGCTCGGCTCGGCCGGCCGGGAGGGGAGGCCCCGGAGGGCCAGAGGAAGAAGAAAGGCTTCCCTGACCGGGAATCGAACCCGGGCCGCGGCGGTGAGAGCGCCGAATCCTAACCACTAGACCACCAGGGAGCGACAGGCTGCGCGCCTGGCCTGCACCCCCTGGACCCAGCGCCTCCATTCCACCCACGCGGCTGCGCTTGGGCCCCGAGGCCCCTGCCTCTGCACGTCCAGCCGCCCGCGGGCCCCACGCAGTCCACCCGGCCCGCTGGCAGCACCCGCAAAACGCTGCGCGCCGGCCGCCCTCGCACCCGCACGCCGCCTGGGGCCACGTGCCCAGCGCCCAGCGCCCAGCGGGCCGGCTCGCCGTCCCCCACTGCCAGCGCCCGGCGGGTCTGGCCAGGAGGGCCCCGGAGCGGCGCAAAAGGTCGGGCGGCTGCGTTGGCCGGGAATCGAACCCGGGTCAACTGCTTGGAAGGCAGCTATGCTCACCACTATACCACCAACGCTGTACGGCCCGGGCCGGCCGGACGCGGCCGGCCCAGGGTGCGCTCCGGCGCCTTCTCGCCTTGGCGCTCGCTCGCCGCTGCTGCTGCCGCCGCCGCCCGGCGCAGCCCTGCCCCGACGTCCCGCCCGGCCGCAGCTCTGCCCGGCCACCACGGGCTCCGGCCACCACGGGCTCCGGCCGCCCGGCGCCCCAGCCTCGCCCCTCCGACTCAGCTGCGCCGGCCGGTCGCCGGGTACGCCCGCCCGCCCTGCGCCCCGCGCCCCGCGCCCCGCGCCCGGCGCCCACCGCCGCCCGCCTCTGGAGGGCGCTCTGGCCGCCTGGCCGCTCTCGGGCCCTCGGAGGCCGGCTGGGGAGCCCCGCCACGTCCCCGGCCCGGCGTCTTCCGCGTCCTCCGCGGCCCGCAGCTAGCGGCCCGGCCCGGCCCGGCCCGGCCCGGCGCGGGAAGGAGCAGAGGGGGCGGGCGCAGGCCACACCACCTCCCGCATCCAGACGGGACCGGACCCATCTGCCTCCCACCCGAGCGACACCCACGGCGCCTGCGCGGCTGGGCGGCTGGGCGGCACGTCGCCGAGGAGCTCGCCGTGGCTGCCGCGGGGACCACACGAGGCCCCGGCTGCGCGGTGGCGACCCAGCGTCCGGCCTCGAGCC
>NC_141683.1:5952043-5967043 GCF_028749965.1 Puma concolor | reverse complement strand
CGCGGGAGGCCCGGGTTCGATTCCCGGCCCATGCAACGCGCCATCCCCTTTTGGCCCCGCAGCGCCAACTGCGCGCTACGCTTCCTCTCTCCCACCTTCAGAGCACCTGGCCAAAGCCACCTCTGCTCCTCTCTGGGGGCCCGCCCACGCCCCATCCCGTCCCCGCCCCTGCCGCACAACCCCTTCCTCCTCCCTGGCTCGCTCGCCCTGGGGACAGAACTCCGCCCGCCCGGGAGCCAAGGGCCCATCCGCGCCCGCCCACACACCTGCCTTGCCCTTCTTCTCTTTAACGACGCTCGCCTCGCTCCAGTCTCCCGATTCACTGCAAGGAACGCATCCACGCACCAACTCGCGCTGCCACCCGCACGCTCCTCCCCTTCCCTCGCACCGCCGCCCCTCCCACCAGCCCCCCCTCCCCGACACACACACACACACACACACACACACGCACGCTCTGGCTCACTCTACCCACACTCCAGAAATCCTCCCCTTTTGCACAACCGGCAGAAACCAAGCTGCCACGCCTAGGTGCGCTATACAGCCCATCGTCCGCGAGGGTCGCTCACAGACTCCAGGTGGCACCGGCACCCGCACCCGCAAGACCCCAGCGTGCCTAACGTCATGGTCGCGCAGGCCCTTGATTCTCTGCGACCCGCTTCGCCGCCGCGCTACCGTGCCAACGCGGCTTCCTCTTCCACCGCTAGAGCCACCCACGGCACCAAAGTCCACCACCGTCCTCCATCCCTCTCCCACCCCGACCTCCACCCCTCCACCCCTCCACACACACCCACACGCACACACACACGCAAAAGCAAGGACTCCGAGGAAACTTCCCGTGGGCACGGGAAGCACCCGGAGACCCACGGCCGCCGCGGCTCCTCCGCACCGCTGCAGGGGGCTTGTGCGGTTGAAGCGAGTGTGCCCCGGCAGGTGTGCGCGGCGCACCGGCTGACCGCTTGGCCTCGAGAGGGGACACCTCTGATCACAGAACAAATCCCCGGCGGACAGGGGTGTCCAAGTTGGGGCGGGAAGGAGACTGAGGTGTGCGATGGACCTTGGGAGGCATCCGCAGAAGAGGACGGATACAGACAGGGGTGGACAGAGGGACGGACGGCGCCTATCATGGCGAGGCACAGGGCGAGGCGGGATGGGAAACTGTGCAAAGTGCAACTGGGAAAAGTGTGCGTGAGTGGGAGGGGTGGTGGAGGACGCCGCTCATCGGGGGTGTGGGGTGGGGCGCGGAGGTGGCGAAAGGGACCACTGGGTAACACGCCGGCCCCTTTGCCCAAGGATGGAAGGGACCGACGTGTCCTGCAATTGGAATGACGAGTTGGCGACAAGTGCGCCCAGTCCCCCGGGGTGCCTCGACCGGCACCCACCTGCCTGGCTGCTGGGTTGTCTTCCCCCGTGGCTCCCACGGCACCTCACCCCTGTCTCACCTCCAGTGCCCCGGGGGGGGGGGGTGGTCCGGGCCGTGCCCGGATGCCTCTTCCCTCCTCCACCTCCCGGGCACAGCGGTCGGACTCTGCGCTCGCATCGGCGCCCAAGACCGGCGTGCCCCTGGGGTCCGCTCTCCGTCGCCGGGGAGAGACGCAGCCAGCCAGGTCGTGGCGCTCCCGCCCCGCGTGGGGCAGGGAAGCCGCCCGAGAGGTTCCAGGCCCGAGGGGGGCTGCTCGGCCAGGTGACGGGACTCAGGGCTGCGCGTGGCTCACCTGACCCACGCGCCCGGCACCGCCACCGCGGGCACCTCAGGAGGGAGGACAGGATGGCTCGTCAGCGTGGCCAGCTAGGAGCGCCACCGGAGGGGGCGGTGGGGGTCCGAGCACACTCGGGGGGCAGGGGCGCCTGCGCACACTGGTGGTCCCGGCGGGGGACAGAGGCCGCCCCGGCCACTCGCGTCTCGGGCTGTGGAAGCCAAGGTGCCAGGCGAGCGCGTGCACGGGGCGGGGGACGTGGGGGGGGGGGGGAAGTGCGAAGGGGAGAGGCGATGCCGAGGGCCTCCGGTGGGCCAGCCAGGCCAAAAGGCTCGGACGGGCCGAGGTGGCAGGGCGAGACTTGGGGCTGCCCGTCGGGGCGTGGCAGGTGGCCTTGTGTGCACCCGTCCATCGTGGCGGCGGGGCCCGCGACAAGCTAGCCAGCTCTGGCCGGGCGTGCTGGCGTGGGCTAAAAGGGGGTGGTGCGGGTGCACTGGGGACGGGACGGTGGGGGGCTCGGCTCGGCCGGCCGGGAGGGGAGGCCCCGGAGGGCCAGAGGAAGAAGAAAGGCTTCCCTGACCGGGAATCGAACCCGGGCCGCGGCGGTGAGAGCGCCGAATCCTAACCACTAGACCACCAGGGAGCGACAGGCTGCGCGCCTGGCCTGCACCCCCTGGACCCAGCGCCTCCATTCCACCCACGCGGCTGCGCTTGGGCCCCGAGGCCCCTGCCTCTGCACGTCCAGCCGCCCGCGGGCCCCACGCAGTCCACCCGGCCCGCTGGCAGCACCCGCAAAACGCTGCGCGCCCGCCGCCCTCGCACCCGCACGCCGCCTGGGGCCACGTGCCCAGCGCCCAGCGCCCAGCGGGCCGGCTCGCCGTCCCCCACTGCCAGCGCCCGGCGGGTCTGGCCAGGAGGGCCCCGGAGCGGCGCAAAAGGTCGGGCGGCTGCGTTGGCCGGGAATCGAACCCGGGTCAACTGCTTGGAAGGCAGCTATGCTCACCACTATACCACCAACGCTGTACGGCCCGGGCCGGCCGGACGCGGCCGGCCCAGGGTGCGCTCCGGCGCCTTCTCGCCTTGGCGCTCGCTCGCCGCTGCTGCTGCCGCCGCCGCCCGGCGCAGCCCTGCCCCGACGTCCCGCCCGGCCGCAGCTCTGCCCGGCCACCACGGGCTCCGGCCACCACGGGCTCCGGCCGCCCGGCGCCCCAGCCTCGCCCCTCCGACTCAGCTGCGCCGGCCGGTCGCCGGGTACGCCCGCCCGCCCTGCGCCCCGCGCCCCGCGCCCCGCGCCTGGCGCCCACCGCCGCCCGCCTCTGGAGGGCGCTCTGGCCGCCTGGCCGCTCTCGGGCCCTCGGAGGCCGGCTGGGGAGCCCCGCCACGTCCCCGGCCCGGCGTCTTCCGCGTCCTCCGCGGCCCGAAGCTAGCGGCCCGGCCCGGCCCGGCCCGGCCCGGCGCGGGAAGGAGCAGAGGGGGCGGGCGCAGGCCACACCACCTCCCGCATCCAGACGGGACCGGACCCATCTGCCTCCCACCCGAGCGACACCCACGGCGCCTGCGCGGCTGGGCGGCTGGGCGGCACGTCGCCGAGGAGCTCGCCGTGGCTGCCGCGGGGACCACACGAGGCCCCGGCTGCGCGGTGGCGACCCAGCGTCCGGCCTCGAGCCACGCAAAGGGCTGGGGCCGGTGGACGGTGGGCAGGCCGGGCACGCGCCGCCGGCCGGACGACGGACGGCCGAGAAGAAGCGCCCCTGCCCCTCGGGAGCAAGAGGCGGGACCCAGAGCTGCGCAGGCCACCAAAAAGGGCGTCTTGCCTCCCCGTCGGGGAATCGAACCCCGGTCTCCCGCGTGACAGGCGGGGATACTCACCACTATACTAACGAGGACGGCGGCGGCCGGCCACCCGGGCGCCCGACCCCTCTCCGGCTGCCTCCCCACGCCTGCCCCTGCCTGCCCTCGCTCGACGCCCTGCCCTGCACAGGCGCCCGGCACGGCACGGGCCACGCCCCACCCGACCCCAGCCCCGCTTCGGTCCCCTCTCCCGCACGGCAGCCCCCAGCCCCGACTCGGAGTCCGCCCGGACCCGGGGCCCACACACGGACCCGGACGGCGCTCAGTACTCCCAACGAGCGCTGCCTCTCTCTCGTCTGCCAGGCGGGCATCGCGCCGGGAGAAAAGGCCCCAGACGGCAAGCGGGGCTGCGAGGGCGAGGGCGAGGAAGGCGGGGTGGGGAGCAGGGCAAGGGGCGCCGACGCTGGACGGGGCCTGCAGGGAGCTGGGGGTGGGGGTGCGACAGCGACGGGAGCCGCGCTGGCGGCGGCGGCGGCGGCGGCGGCGGCGGCGGCGGCGGCGAGGCGGCTGGCCGTGCTCCTCCGGGGCAGCCGCGCGTGTCTCGCCCCTTGCGCACCCACACAGCCGCCAGCCGGGCGCCATGACGGCCAAGGACGCCAGCGTTAGCGCCGCGTCCCAGCCAGGCCAGCGGCGACGCGCCCACACCCGCCGTCAGGATGGCCGAGCGGTCTAAGGCGCTGCGTTCAGGTCGCAGTCTCCCCTGGAGGCGTGGGTTCGAATCCCACTCCTGACACGCCCACCTTTTGGCCCGCCCCACACAGCAGCCACGCCACCCGGGACTGGACCACACCCTCTCGCGGCCGCGGCCCGCCTCGCACCCGAGCACACGCTGCCCGGGACCGAGCTCCAGCCCCTCCACCCTCGCCGCCTCGGGCTCTGAGCGCGCGCGCGCGCGCGCGCGCACACACACACGCACTGCCCGGCGACTCGAGCGCCTTTCCCACACCCGCAGGCTTCGCTGACTTCGCACCCGCTGCTTTCTGGAGGCTCTTTGGTCCTCCTTCTCGTCTATTCCCGCCCCTGCCCTCCTCACCCCGGCACTCGCGAACCAGCCCAGGCTGCAAAGCTCCCCGCGCTTCCCGCTCCCACTTGGGGCCGCTGGACAGCGCCTGGCTCTTCCAGCCAGCCGTCCGCTTCCGCCGCCACCGGCAACACGCACCCACCCCACCGTCACCCCGTGCTTTCCCCCCGGCCCTAGTCCATTCTCTCCACACCCTCCCGAGGCGGCCCACACGATTCTCCACCTAGGGGCCTTCCCCTGGCCACACCTACCTGCCTGCCTGTCTGCCTCCCGGGAGCCATACAGCCCAGCCGTCTGCTGGCCAGCCGGCGGCGCGGACCCCTCCCTTCTGGGGGCCTGGCTCACGAGTCCAAGCCGGGAAGGTGGCTGCAGGGAGCAGTGAGCGGAAGCCCTAGACCCCCAGGCCATCCAGCCGGGCGCCACAGCGCATCTCCTGGCTCGGGGAGGCCGCCGGCCGGCCACTCCGCCCCAGCGTTCCTCCCGGATCCAAGACCGCCCTCCTGCCTCCCAACCTGTCAAGGCACCGAGCCGGACCCCTAGGGAGAGGCGCCTGCCAGCGCGCTCAGGCCTTTGCTCTCTTGGCCCGAGACGCACTCAGAGGCGCAGGCGGCGCTACCTGGCCTCTAACTCCGACAGACGCCGGCGCCAGCGCAAACACACACCCACCCACACACACACACACACACACACACACACACACACACAAAGACACACAGCCCACCCGCCCCGCCCCCCGCCCCCGCCCCCAGCCCCCGGCCCCATGGCTCCACACACGAGAGGTCCGTTCCCCACCCCGTCCTCCAGGACACACACTGCACGCGCGAGAAAACCATCCGCCAAATGGACTCTGGCTCGGGGCTGGGAGTAGCTGAAGGCAAGGTCCCTCGCCTGCCTGCACCTGCCACAGATGGCTCCGGCTGTTTGGGGTTCGGGCGCTGGCCGGGCTGGGTCCGGCTCCTGGCTGCCTCTGCGGACACGGGCAGGCTGTGGAGGCGGCCCTGGACGAGGGACAAAGCACGGGATGAGCCCAGTCCGCCTCCGTGCCTTCCTCTGCCCGGACGTCCGTGCCGCGCCGCGCCGCGCCCCAGGGGCTGGCTCTCCGCGTGCCTGGAGCCTGTCTTGCAGACCGCCCGCCTCCTGCTCCCACGGAGCAGACGCTCACGCTCACGCTCACGCTCACGCTCACTACTGGCGGGGACCGGCAACGGAGGCGGCCGGCGCCGCTGGGGAAGCCCTCTGTGGACCACGTCCGTGGGTGCATGGGTGGTTCAGTGGTAGAATTCTCGCCTGCCACGCGGGAGGCCCGGGTTCGATTCCCGGCCCATGCAACGCGCCATCCCCTTTTGGCCCCGCAGCGCCAACTGCGCGCTACGCTTCCTCTCTCCCACCTTCAGAGCACCTGGCCAAAGCCACCTCTGCTCCTCTCTGGGGGCCCGCCCACGCCCCATCCCGTCCCCGCCCCTGCCGCACAACCCCTTCCTCCTCCCTGGCTCGCTCGCCCTGGGGACAGAACTCCGCCCGCCCGGGAGCCAAGGGCCCATCCGCGCCCGCCCACACACCTGCCTTGCCCTTCTTCTCTTTAACGACGCTCGCCTCGCTCCAGTCTCCCGATTCACTGCAAGGAACGCATCCACGCACCAACTCGCGCTGCCACCCGCACGCTCCTCCCCTTCCCTCGCACCGCCGCCCCTCCCACCAGCCCCCCCTCCCCGACACACACACACACACACACACACACACGCACGCTCTGGCTCACTCTACCCACACTCCAGAAATCCTCCCCTTTTGCACAACCGGCAGAAACCAAGCTGCCACGCCTAGGTGCGCTATACAGCCCATCGTCCGCGAGGGTCGCTCACAGACTCCAGGTGGCACCGGCACCCGCACCCGCAAGACCCCAGCGTGCCTAACGTCATGGTCGCGCAGGCCCTTGATTCTCTGCGACCCGCTTCGCCGCCGCGCTACCGTGCCAACGCGGCTTCCTCTTCCACCGCTAGAGCCACCCACGGCACCAAAGTCCACCACCGTCCTCCATCCCTCTCCCACCCCGACCTCCACCCCTCCACCCCTCCACACACACCCACACGCACACACACACGCAAAAGCAAGGACTCCGAGGAAACTTCCCGTGGGCACGGGAAGCACCCGGAGACCCACGGCCGCCGCGGCTCCTCCGCACCGCTGCAGGGGGCTTGTGCGGTTGAAGCGAGTGTGCCCCGGCAGGTGTGCGCGGCGCACCGGCTGACCGCTTGGCCTCGAGAGGGGACACCTCTGATCACAGAACAAATCCCCGGCGGACAGGGGTGTCCAAGTTGGGGCGGGAAGGAGACTGAGGTGTGCGATGGACCTTGGGAGGCATCCGCAGAAGAGGACGGATACAGACAGGGGTGGACAGAGGGACGGACGGCGCCTATCATGGCGAGGCACAGGGCGAGGCGGGATGGGAAACTGTGCAAAGTGCAACTGGGAAAAGTGTGCGTGAGTGGGAGGGGTGGTGGAGGACGCCGCTCATCGGGGGTGTGGGGTGGGGCGCGGAGGTGGCGAAAGGGACCACTGGGTAACACGCCGGCCCCTTTGCCCAAGGATGGAAGGGACCGACGTGTCCTGCAATTGGAATGACGAGTTGGCGACAAGTGCGCCCAGTCCCCCGGGGTGCCTCGACCGGCACCCACCTGCCTGGCTGCTGGGTTGTCTTCCCCCGTGGCTCCCACGGCACCTCACCCCTGTCTCACCTCCAGTGCCCCGGGGGGGGGGGGTGGTCCGGGCCGTGCCCGGATGCCTCTTCCCTCCTCCACCTCCCGGGCACAGCGGTCGGACTCTGCGCTCGCATCGGCGCCCAAGACCGGCGTGCCCCTGGGGTCCGCTCTCCGTCGCCGGGGAGAGACGCAGCCAGCCAGGTCGTGGCGCTCCCGCCCCGCGTGGGGCAGGGAAGCCGCCCGAGAGGTTCCAGGCCCGAGGGGGGCTGCTCGGCCAGGTGACGGGACTCAGGGCTGCGCGTGGCTCACCTGACCCACGCGCCCGGCACCGCCACCGCGGGCACCTCAGGAGGGAGGACAGGATGGCTCGTCAGCGTGGCCAGCTAGGAGCGCCACCGGAGGGGGCGGTGGGGGTCCGAGCACACTCGGGGGGCAGGGGCGCCTGCGCACACTGGTGGTCCCGGCGGGGGACAGAGGCCGCCCCGGCCACTCGCGTCTCGGGCTGTGGAAGCCAAGGTGCCAGGCGAGCGCGTGCACGGGGCGGGGGACGTGGGGGGGGGGGGGAAGTGCGAAGGGGAGAGGCGATGCCGAGGGCCTCCGGTGGGCCAGCCAGGCCAAAAGGCTCGGACGGGCCGAGGTGGCAGGGCGAGACTTGGGGCTGCCCGTCGGGGCGTGGCAGGTGGCCTTGTGTGCACCCGTCCATCGTGGCGGCGGGGCCCGCGACAAGCTAGCCAGCTCTGGCCGGGCGTGCTGGCGTGGGCTAAAAGGGGGTGGTGCGGGTGCACTGGGGACGGGACGGTGGGGGGCTCGGCTCGGCCGGCCGGGAGGGGAGGCCCCGGAGGGCCAGAGGAAGAAGAAAGGCTTCCCTGACCGGGAATCGAACCCGGGCCGCGGCGGTGAGAGCGCCGAATCCTAACCACTAGACCACCAGGGAGCGACAGGCTGCGCGCCTGGCCTGCACCCCCTGGACCCAGCGCCTCCATTCCACCCACGCGGCTGCGCTTGGGCCCCGAGGCCCCTGCCTCTGCACGTCCAGCCGCCCGCGGGCCCCACGCAGTCCACCCGGCCCGCTGGCAGCACCCGCAAAACGCTGCGCGCCCGCCGCCCTCGCACCCGCACGCCGCCTGGGGCCACGTGCCCAGCGCCCAGCGCCCAGCGGGCCGGCTCGCCGTCCCCCACTGCCAGCGCCCGGCGGGTCTGGCCAGGAGGGCCCCGGAGCGGCGCAAAAGGTCGGGCGGCTGCGTTGGCCGGGAATCGAACCCGGGTCAACTGCTTGGAAGGCAGCTATGCTCACCACTATACCACCAACGCTGTACGGCCCGGGCCGGCCGGACGCGGCCGGCCCAGGGTGCGCTCCGGCGCCTTCTCGCCTTGGCGCTCGCTCGCCGCTGCTGCTGCCGCCGCCGCCCGGCGCAGCCCTGCCCCGACGTCCCGCCCGGCCGCAGCTCTGCCCGGCCACCACGGGCTCCGGCCACCACGGGCTCCGGCCGCCCGGCGCCCCAGCCTCGCCCCTCCGACTCAGCTGCGCCGGCCGGTCGCCGGGTACGCCCGCCCGCCCTGCGCCCCGCGCCCCGCGCCCCGCGCCTGGCGCCCACCGCCGCCCGCCTCTGGAGGGCGCTCTGGCCGCCTGGCCGCTCTCGGGCCCTCGGAGGCCGGCTGGGGAGCCCCGCCACGTCCCCGGCCCGGCGTCTTCCGCGTCCTCCGCGGCCCGAAGCTAGCGGCCCGGCCCGGCCCGGCCCGGCCCGGCGCGGGAAGGAGCAGAGGGGGCGGGCGCAGGCCACACCACCTCCCGCATCCAGACGGGACCGGACCCATCTGCCTCCCACCCGAGCGACACCCACGGCGCCTGCGCGGCTGGGCGGCTGGGCGGCACGTCGCCGAGGAGCTCGCCGTGGCTGCCGCGGGGACCACACGAGGCCCCGGCTGCGCGGTGGCGACCCAGCGTCCGGCCTCGAGCCACGCAAAGGGCTGGGGCCGGTGGACGGTGGGCAGGCCGGGCACGCGCCGCCGGCCGGACGACGGACGGCCGAGAAGAAGCGCCCCTGCCCCTCGGGAGCAAGAGGCGGGACCCAGAGCTGCGCAGGCCACCAAAAAGGGCGTCTTGCCTCCCCGTCGGGGAATCGAACCCCGGTCTCCCGCGTGACAGGCGGGGATACTCACCACTATACTAACGAGGACGGCGGCGGCCGGCCACCCGGGCGCCCGACCCCTCTCCGGCTGCCTCCCCACGCCTGCCCCTGCCTGCCCTCGCTCGACGCCCTGCCCTGCACAGGCGCCCGGCACGGCACGGGCCACGCCCCACCCGACCCCAGCCCCGCTTCGGTCCCCTCTCCCGCACGGCAGCCCCCAGCCCCGACTCGGAGTCCGCCCGGACCCGGGGCCCACACACGGACCCGGACGGCGCTCAGTACTCCCAACGAGCGCTGCCTCTCTCTCGTCTGCCAGGCGGGCATCGCGCCGGGAGAAAAGGCCCCAGACGGCAAGCGGGGCTGCGAGGGCGAGGGCGAGGAAGGCGGGGTGGGGAGCAGGGCAAGGGGCGCCGACGCTGGACGGGGCCTGCAGGGAGCTGGGGGTGGGGGTGCGACAGCGACGGGAGCCGCGCTGGCGGCGGCGGCGGCGGCGGCGGCGGCGGCGGCGGCGGCGAGGCGGCTGGCCGTGCTCCTCCGGGGCAGCCGCGCGTGTCTCGCCCCTTGCGCACCCACACAGCCGCCAGCCGGGCGCCATGACGGCCAAGGACGCCAGCGTTAGCGCCGCGTCCCAGCCAGGCCAGCGGCGACGCGCCCACACCCGCCGTCAGGATGGCCGAGCGGTCTAAGGCGCTGCGTTCAGGTCGCAGTCTCCCCTGGAGGCGTGGGTTCGAATCCCACTCCTGACACGCCCACCTTTTGGCCCGCCCCACACAGCAGCCACGCCACCCGGGACTGGACCACACCCTCTCGCGGCCGCGGCCCGCCTCGCACCCGAGCACACGCTGCCCGGGACCGAGCTCCAGCCCCTCCACCCTCGCCGCCTCGGGCTCTGAGCGCGCGCGCGCGCGCGCGCACACACACACGCACTGCCCGGCGACTCGAGCGCCTTTCCCACACCCGCAGGCTTCGCTGACTTCGCACCCGCTGCTTTCTGGAGGCTCTTTGGTCCTCCTTCTCGTCTATTCCCGCCCCTGCCCTCCTCACCCCGGCACTCGCGAACCAGCCCAGGCTGCAAAGCTCCCCGCGCTTCCCGCTCCCACTTGGGGCCGCTGGACAGCGCCTGGCTCTTCCAGCCAGCCGTCCGCTTCCGCCGCCACCGGCAACACGCACCCACCCCACCGTCACCCCGTGCTTTCCCCCCGGCCCTAGTCCATTCTCTCCACACCCTCCCGAGGCGGCCCACACGATTCTCCACCTAGGGGCCTTCCCCTGGCCACACCTACCTGCCTGCCTGTCTGCCTCCCGGGAGCCATACAGCCCAGCCGTCTGCTGGCCAGCCGGCGGCGCGGACCCCTCCCTTCTGGGGGCCTGGCTCACGAGTCCAAGCCGGGAAGGTGGCTGCAGGGAGCAGTGAGCGGAAGCCCTAGACCCCCAGGCCATCCAGCCGGGCGCCACAGCGCATCTCCTGGCTCGGGGAGGCCGCCGGCCGGCCACTCCGCCCCAGCGTTCCTCCCGGATCCAAGACCGCCCTCCTGCCTCCCAACCTGTCAAGGCACCGAGCCGGACCCCTAGGGAGAGGCGCCTGCCAGCGCGCTCAGGCCTTTGCTCTCTTGGCCCGAGACGCACTCAGAGGCGCAGGCGGCGCTACCTGGCCTCTAACTCCGACAGACGCCGGCGCCAGCGCAAACACACACCCACCCACACACACACACACACACACACACACACACACACACACACACAAAGACACACAGCCCACCCGCCCCGCCCCCCGCCCCCGCCCCCAGCCCCCGGCCCCATGGCTCCACACACGAGAGGTCCGTTCCCCACCCCGTCCTCCAGGACACACACTGCACGCGCGAGAAAACCATCCGCCAAACGGACTCTGGCTCGGGGCTGGGAGTAGCTGAAGGCAAGGTCCCTCGCCTGCCTGCACCTGCCACAGATGGCTCCGGCTGTTTGGGGTTCGGGCGCTGGCCGGGCTGGGTCCGGCTCCTGGCTGCCTCTGCGGACACGGGCAGGCTGTGGAGGCGGCCCTGGACGAGGGACAAAGCACGGGATGAGCCCAGTCCGCCTCCGTGCCTTCCTCTGCCCGGACGTCCGTGCCGCGCCGCGCCGCGCCCCAGGGGCTGGCTCTCCGCGTGCCTGGAGCCTGTCTTGCAGACCGCCCGCCTCCTGCTCCCACGGAGCAGACGCTCACGCTCACGCTCACGCTCACGCTCACTACTGGCGGGGACCGGCAACGGAGGCGGCCGGCGCCGCTGGGGAAGCCCTCTGTGGACCACGTCCGTGGGTGCATGGGTGGTTCAGTGGTAGAATTCTCGCCTGCCACGCGGGAGGCCCGGGTTCGATTCCCGGCCCATGCAACGCGCCATCCCCTTTTGGCCCCGCAGCGCCAACTGCGCGCTACGCTTCCTCTCTCCCACCTTCAGAGCACCTGGCCAAAGCCACCTCTGCTCCTCTCTGGGGGCCCGCCCACGCCCCATCCCGTCCCCGCCCCTGCCGCACAACCCCTTCCTCCTCCCTGGCTCGCTCGCCCTGGGGACAGAACTCCGCCCGCCCGGGAGCCAAGGGCCCATCCGCGCCCGCCCACACACCTGCCTTGCCCTTCTTCTCTTTAACGACGCTCGCCTCGCTCCAGTCTCCCGATTCACTGCAAGGAACGCATCCACGCACCAACTCGCGCTGCCACCCGCACGCTCCTCCCCTTCCCTCGCACCGCCGCCCCTCCCACCAGCCCCCCCTCCCCGACACACACACACACACACACACACACACGCACGCTCTGGCTCACTCTACCCACACTCCAGAAATCCTCCCCTTTTGCACAACCGGCAGAAACCAAGCTGCCACGCCTAGGTGCGCTATACAGCCCATCGTCCGCGAGGGTCGCTCACAGACTCCAGGTGGCACCGGCACCCGCACCCGCAAGACCCCAGCGTGCCTAACGTCATGGTCGCGCAGGCCCTTGATTCTCTGCGACCCGCTTCGCCGCCGCGCTACCGTGCCAACGCGGCTTCCTCTTCCACCGCTAGAGCCACCCACGGCACCAAAGTCCACCACCGTCCTCCATCCCTCTCCCACCCCGACCTCCACCCCTCCACCCCTCCACACACACCCACACGCACACACACACGCAAAAGCAAGGACTCCGAGGAAACTTCCCGTGGGCACGGGAAGCACCCGGAGACCCACGGCCGCCGCGGCTCCTCCGCACCGCTGCAGGGGGCTTGTGCGGTTGAAGCGAGTGTGCCCCGGCAGGTGTGCGCGGCGCACCGGCTGACCGCTTGGCCTCGAGAGGGGACACCTCTGATCACAGAACAAATCCCCGGCGGACAGGGGTGTCCAAGTTGGGGCGGGAAGGAGACTGAGGTGTGCGATGGACCTTGGGAGGCATCCGCAGAAGAGGACGGATACAGACAGGGGTGGACAGAGGGACGGACGGCGCCTATCATGGCGAGGCACAGGGCGAGGCGGGATGGGAAACTGTGCAAAGTGCAACTGGGAAAAGTGTGCGTGAGTGGGAGGGGTGGTGGAGGACGCCGCTCATCGGGGGTGTGGGGTGGGGCGCGGAGGTGGCGAAAGGGACCACTGGGTAACACGCCGGCCCCTTTGCCCAAGGATGGAAGGGACCGACGTGTCCTGCAATTGGAATGACGAGTTGGCGACAAGTGCGCCCAGTCCCCCGGGGTGCCTCGACCGGCACCCACCTGCCTGGCTGCTGGGTTGTCTTCCCCCGTGGCTCCCACGGCACCTCACCCCTGTCTCACCTCCAGTGCCCCGGGGGGGGGGGGTGGTCCGGGCCGTGCCCGGATGCCTCTTCCCTCCTCCACCTCCCGGGCACAGCGGTCGGACTCTGCGCTCGCATCGGCGCCCAAGACCGGCGTGCCCCTGGGGTCCGCTCTCCGTCGCCGGGGAGAGACGCAGCCAGCCAGGTCGTGGCGCTCCCGCCCCGCGTGGGGCAGGGAAGCCGCCCGAGAGGTTCCAGGCCCGAGGGGGGCTGCTCGGCCAGGTGACGGGACTCAGGGCTGCGCGTGGCTCACCTGACCCACGCGCCCGGCACCGCCACCGCGGGCACCTCAGGAGGGAGGACAGGATGGCTCGTCAGCGTGGCCAGCTAGGAGCGCCACCGGAGGGGGCGGTGGGGGTCCGAGCACACTCGGGGGGCAGGGGCGCCTGCGCACACTGGTGGTCCCGGCGGGGGACAGAGGCCGCCCCGGCCACTCGCGTCTCGGGCTGTGGAAGCCAAGGTGCCAGGCGAGCGCGTGCACGGGGCGGGGGACGTGGGGGGGGGGGGGAAGTGCGAAGGGGAGAGGCGATGCCGAGGGCCTCCGGTGGGCCAGCCAGGCCAAAAGGCTCGGACGGGCCGAGGTGGCAGGGCGAGACTTGGGGCTGCCCGTCGGGGCGTGGCAGGTGGCCTTGTGTGCACCCGTCCATCGTGGCGGCGGGGCCCGCGACAAGCTAGCCAGCTCTGGCCGGGCGTGCTGGCGTGGGCTAAAAGGGGGTGGTGCGGGTGCACTGGGGACGGGACGGTGGGGGGCTCGGCTCGGCCGGCCGGGAGGGGAGGCCCCGGAGGGCCAGAGGAAGAAGAAAGGCTTCCCTGACCGGGAATCGAACCCGGGCCGCGGCGGTGAGAGCGCCGAATCCTAACCACTAGACCACCAGGGAGCGACAGGCTGCGCGCCTGGCCTGCACCCCCTGGACCCAGCGCCTCCATTCCACCCACGCGGCTGCGCTTGGGCCCCGAGGCCCCTGCCTCTGCACGTCCAGCCGCCCGCGGGCCCCACGCAGTCCACCCGGCCCGCTGGCAGCACCCGCAAAACGCTGCGCGCCGGCCGCCCTCGCACCCGCACGCCGCCTGGGGCCACGTGCCCAGCGCCCAGCGCCCAGCGGGCCGGCTCGCCGTCCCCCACTGCCAGCGCCCGGCGGGTCTGGCCAGGAGGGCCCCGGAGCGGCGCAAAAGGTCGGGCGGCTGCGTTGGCCGGGAATCGAACCCGGGTCAACTGCTTGGAAGGCAGCTATGCTCACCACTATACCACCAACGCTGTACGGCCCGGGCCGGCCGGACGCGGCCGGCCCAGGGTGCGCTCCGGCGCCTTCTCGCCTTGGCGCTCGCTCGCCGCTGCTGCTGCCGCCGCCGCCCGGCGCAGCCCTGCCCCGACGTCCCGCCCGGCCGCAGCTCTGCCCGGCCACCACGGGCTCCGGCCACCACGGGCTCCGGCCGCCCGGCGCCCCAGCCTCGCCCCTCCGACTCAGCTGCGCCGGCCGGTCGCCGGGTACGCCCGCCCGCCCTGCGCCCCGCGCCCCGCGCCCCGCGCCCGGCGCCCACCGCCGCCCGCCTCTGGAGGGCGCTCTGGCCGCCTGGCCGCTCTCGGGCCCTCGGAGGCCGGCTGGGGAGCCCCGCCACGTCCCCGGCCCGGCGTCTTCCGCGTCCTCCGCGGCCCGCAGCTAGCGGCCCGGCCCGGCCCGGCCCGGCCCGGCGCGGGAAGGAGCAGAGGGGGCGGGCGCAGGCCACACCACCTCCCGCATCCAGACGGGACCGGACCCATCTGCCTCCCACCCGAGCGACACCCACGGCGCCTGCGCGGCTGGGCGGCTGGGCGGCACGT
>NC_141683.1:5912043-5949543 GCF_028749965.1 Puma concolor | reverse complement strand
CCGGCGCCGCTGGGGAAGCCCTCTGTGGACCACGTCCGTGGGTGCATGGGTGGTTCAGTGGTAGAATTCTCGCCTGCCACGCGGGAGGCCCGGGTTCGATTCCCGGCCCATGCAACGCGCCATCCCCTTTTGGCCCCGCAGCGCCAACTGCGCGCTACGCTTCCTCTCTCCCACCTTCAGAGCACCTGGCCAAAGCCACCTCTGCTCCTCTCTGGGGGCCCGCCCACGCCCCATCCCGTCCCCGCCCCTGCCGCACAACCCCTTCCTCCTCCCTGGCTCGCTCGCCCTGGGGACAGAACTCCGCCCGCCCGGGAGCCAAGGGCCCATCCGCGCCCGCCCACACACCTGCCTTGCCCTTCTTCTCTTTAACGACGCTCGCCTCGCTCCAGTCTCCCGATTCACTGCAAGGAACGCATCCACGCACCAACTCGCGCTGCCACCCGCACGCTCCTCCCCTTCCCTCGCACCGCCGCCCCTCCCACCAGCCCCCCCTCCCCGACACACACACACACACACACACACACACGCACGCTCTGGCTCACTCTACCCACACTCCAGAAATCCTCCCCTTTTGCACAACCGGCAGAAACCAAGCTGCCACGCCTAGGTGCGCTATACAGCCCATCGTCCGCGAGGGTCGCTCACAGACTCCAGGTGGCACCGGCACCCGCACCCGCAAGACCCCAGCGTGCCTAACGTCATGGTCGCGCAGGCCCTTGATTCTCTGCGACCCGCTTCGCCGCCGCGCTACCGTGCCAACGCGGCTTCCTCTTCCACCGCTAGAGCCACCCACGGCACCAAAGTCCACCACCGTCCTCCATCCCTCTCCCACCCCGACCTCCACCCCTCCACCCCTCCACACACACCCACACGCACACACACACGCAAAAGCAAGGACTCCGAGGAAACTTCCCGTGGGCACGGGAAGCACCCGGAGACCCACGGCCGCCGCGGCTCCTCCGCACCGCTGCAGGGGGCTTGTGCGGTTGAAGCGAGTGTGCCCCGGCAGGTGTGCGCGGCGCACCGGCTGACCGCTTGGCCTCGAGAGGGGACACCTCTGATCACAGAACAAATCCCCGGCGGACAGGGGTGTCCAAGTTGGGGCGGGAAGGAGACTGAGGTGTGCGATGGACCTTGGGAGGCATCCGCAGAAGAGGACGGATACAGACAGGGGTGGACAGAGGGACGGACGGCGCCTATCATGGCGAGGCACAGGGCGAGGCGGGATGGGAAACTGTGAAAAGTGCAACTGGGAAAAGTGTGCGTGAGTGGGAGGGGTGGTGGAGGACGCCGCTCATCGGGGGTGTGGGGTGGGGCGCGGAGGTGGCGAAAGGGACCACTGGGTAACACGCCGGCCCCTTTGCCCAAGGATGGAAGGGACCGACGTGTCCTGCAATTGGAATGACGAGTTGGCGACAAGTGCGCCCAGTCCCCCGGGGTGCCTCGACCGCCACCCACCTGCCTGGCTGCTGGGTTGTCTTCCCCCGTGGCTCCCACGGCACCTCACCCCTGTCTCACCTCCAGTGCCCCGGGGGGGGGGGGGTGGTCCGGGCCGTGCCCGGATGCCTCTTCCCTCCTCCACCTCCCGGGCACAGCGGTCGGACTCTGCGCTCGCATCGGCGCCCAAGACCGGCGTGCCCCTGGGGTCCGCTCTCCGTCGCCGGGGAGAGACGCAGCCAGCCAGGTCGTGGCGCTCCCGCCCCGCGTGGGGCAGGGAAGCCGCCCGAGAGGTTCCAGGCCCGAGGGGGGCTGCTCGGCCAGGTGACGGGACTCAGGGCTGCGCGTGGCTCACCTGACCCACGCGCCCGGCACCGCCACCGCGGGCACCTCAGGAGGGAGGACAGGATGGCTCGTCAGCGTGGCCAGCTAGGAGCGCCACCGGAGGGGGCGGTGGGGGTCCGAGCACACTCGGGGGGCAGGGGCGCCTGCGCACACTGGTGGTCCCGGCGGGGGACAGAGGCCGCCCCGGCCACTCGCGTCTCGGGCTGTGGAAGCCAAGGTGCCAGGCGAGCGCGTGCACGGGGCGGGGGACGTGGGGGGGGGGGGGAAGTGCGAAGGGGAGAGGCGATGCCGAGGGCCTCCGGTGGGCCAGCCAGGCCAAAAGGCTCGGACGGGCCGAGGTGGCAGGGCGAGACTTGGGGCTGCCCGTCGGGGCGTGGCAGGTGGCCTTGTGTGCACCCGTCCATCGTGGCGGCGGGGCCCGCGACAAGCTAGCCAGCTCTGGCCGGGCGTGCTGGCGTGGGCTAAAAGGGGGTGGTGCGGGTGCACTGGGGACGGGACGGTGGGGGGCTCGGCTCGGCCGGCCGGGAGGGGAGGCCCCGGAGGGCCAGAGGAAGAAGAAAGGCTTCCCTGACCGGGAATCGAACCCGGGCCGCGGCGGTGAGAGCGCCGAATCCTAACCACTAGACCACCAGGGAGCGACAGGCTGCGCGCCTGGCCTGCACCCCCTGGACCCAGCGCCTCCATTCCACCCACGCGGCTGCGCTTGGGCCCCGAGGCCCCTGCCTCTGCACGTCCAGCCGCCCGCGGGCCCCACGCAGTCCACCCGGCCCGCTGGCAGCACCCGCAAAACGCTGCGCGCCCGCCGCCCTCGCACCCGCACGCCGCCTGGGGCCACGTGCCCAGCGCCCAGCGCCCAGCGGGCCGGCTCGCCGTCCCCCACTGCCAGCGCCCGGCGGGTCTGGCCAGGAGGGCCCCGGAGCGGCGCAAAAGGTCGGGCGGCTGCGTTGGCCGGGAATCGAACCCGGGTCAACTGCTTGGAAGGCAGCTATGCTCACCACTATACCACCAACGCTGTACGGCCCGGGCCGGCCGGACGCGGCCGGCCCAGGGTGCGCTCCGGCGCCTTCTCGCCTTGGCGCTCGCTCGCCGCTGCTGCTGCCGCCGCCGCCCGGCGCAGCCCTGCCCCGACGTCCCGCCCGGCCGCAGCTCTGCCCGGCCACCACGGGCTCCGGCCACCACGGGCTCCGGCCGCCCGGCGCCCCAGCCTCGCCCCTCCGACTCAGCTGCGCCGGCCGGTCGCCGGGTACGCCCGCCCGCCCTGCGCCCCGCGCCCCGCGCCCCGCGCCCGGCGCCCACCGCCGCCCGCCTCTGGAGGGCGCTCTGGCCGCCTGGCCGCTCTCGGGCCCTCGGAGGCCGGCTGGGGAGCCCCGCCACGTCCCCGGCCCGGCGTCTTCCGCGTCCTCCGCGGCCCGCAGCTAGCGGCCCGGCCCGGCCCGGCCCGGCCCGGCGCGGGAAGGAGCAGAGGGGGCGGGCGCAGGCCACACCACCTCCCGCATCCAGACGGGACCGGACCCATCTGCCTCCCACCCGAGCGACACCCACGGCGCCTGCGCGGCTGGGCGGCTGGGCGGCACGTCGCCGAGGAGCTCGCCGTGGCTGCCGCGGGGACCACACGAGGCCCCGGCTGCGCGGTGGCGACCCAGCGTCCGGCCTCGAGCCACGCAAAGGGCTGGGGCCGGTGGACGGTGGGCAGGCCGGGCACGCGCCGCCGGCCGGACGACGGACGGCCGAGAAGAAGCGCCCCTGCCCCTCGGGAGCAAGAGGCGGGACCCAGAGCTGCGCAGGCCACCAAAAAGGGCGTCTTGCCTCCCCGTCGGGGAATCGAACCCCGGTCTCCCGCGTGACAGGCGGGGATACTCACCACTATACTAACGAGGACGGCGGCGGCCGGCCACCCGGGCGCCCGACCCCTCTCCGGCTGCCTCCCCACGCCTGCCCCTGCCTGCCCTCGCTCGACGCCCTGCCCTGCACAGGCGCCCGGCACGGCACGGGCCACGCCCCACCCGACCCCAGCCCCGCTTCGGTCCCCTCTCCCGCACGGCAGCCCCCAGCCCCGACTCGGAGTCCGCCCGGACCCGGGGCCCACACACGGACCCGGACGGCGCTCAGTACTCCCAACGAGCGCTGCCTCTCTCTCGTCTGCCAGGCGGGCATCGCGCCGGGAGAAAAGGCCCCAGACGGCAAGCGGGGCTGCGAGGGCGAGGGCGAGGAAGGCGGGGTGGGGAGCAGGGCAAGGGGCGCCGACGCTGGACGGGGCCTGCAGGGAGCTGGGGGTGGGGGTGCGACAGCGACGGGAGCCGCGCTGGCGGCGGCGGCGGCGGCGGCGGCGGCGGCGGCGGCGGCGAGGCGGCTGGCCGTGCTCCTCCGGGGCAGCCGCGCGTGTCTCGCCCCTTGCGCACCCACACAGCCGCCAGCCGGGCGCCATGACGGCCAAGGACGCCAGCGTTAGCGCCGCGTCCCAGCCAGGCCAGCGGCGACGCGCCCACACCCGCCGTCAGGATGGCCGAGCGGTCTAAGGCGCTGCGTTCAGGTCGCAGTCTCCCCTGGAGGCGTGGGTTCGAATCCCACTCCTGACACGCCCACCTTTTGGCCCGCCCCACACAGCAGCCACGCCACCCGGGACTGGACCACACCCTCTCGCGGCCGCGGCCCGCCTCGCACCCGAGCACACGCTGCCCGGGACCGAGCTCCAGCCCCTCCACCCTCGCCGCCTCGGGCTCTGAGCGCGCGCGCGCGCGCGCGCACACACACACGCACTGCCCGGCGACTCGAGCGCCTTTCCCACACCCGCAGGCTTCGCTGACTTCGCACCCGCTGCTTTCTGGAGGCTCTTTGGTCCTCCTTCTCGTCTATTCCCGCCCCTGCCCTCCTCACCCCGGCACTCGCGAACCAGCCCAGGCTGCAAAGCTCCCCGCGCTTCCCGCTCCCACTTGGGGCCGCTGGACAGCGCCTGGCTCTTCCAGCCAGCCGTCCGCTTCCGCCGCCACCGGCAACACGCACCCACCCCACCGTCACCCCGTGCTTTCCCCCCGGCCCTAGTCCATTCTCTCCACACCCTCCCGAGGCGGCCCACACGATTCTCCACCTAGGGGCCTTCCCCTGGCCACACCTACCTGCCTGCCTGTCTGCCTCCCGGGAGCCATACAGCCCAGCCGTCTGCTGGCCAGCCGGCGGCGCGGACCCCTCCCTTCTGGGGGCCTGGCTCACGAGTCCAAGCCGGGAAGGTGGCTGCAGGGAGCAGTGAGCGGAAGCCCTAGACCCCCAGGCCATCCAGCCGGGCGCCACAGCGCATCTCCTGGCTCGGGGAGGCCGCCGGCCGGCCACTCCGCCCCAGCGTTCCTCCCGGATCCAAGACCGCCCTCCTGCCTCCCAACCTGTCAAGGCACCGAGCCGGACCCCTAGGGAGAGGCGCCTGCCAGCGCGCTCAGGCCTTTGCTCTCTTGGCCCGAGACGCACTCAGAGGCGCAGGCGGCGCTACCTGGCCTCTAACTCCGACAGACGCCGGCGCCAGCGCAAACACACACCCACCCACACACACACACACACACACACACACACACACACACACAAAGACACACAGCCCACCCGCCCCGCCCCCCGCCCCCGCCCCCAGCCCCCGGCCCCATGGCTCCACACACGAGAGGTCCGTTCCCCACCCCGTCCTCCAGGACACACACTGCACGCGCGAGAAAACCATCCGCCAAACGGACTCTGGCTCGGGGCTGGGAGTAGCTGAAGGCAAGGTCCCTCGCCTGCCTGCACCTGCCACAGATGGCTCCGGCTGTTTGGGGTTCGGGCGCTGGCCGGGCTGGGTCCGGCTCCTGGCTGCCTCTGCGGACACGGGCAGGCTGTGGAGGCGGCCCTGGACGAGGGACAAAGCACGGGATGAGCCCAGTCCGCCTCCGTGCCTTCCTCTGCCCGGACGTCCGCGCCGCGCCGCGCCCCAGGGGCTGGCTCTCCGCGTGCCTGGAGCCTGTCTTGCAGACCGCCCGCCTCCTGCTCCCACGGAGCAGACGCTCACGCTCACGCTCACGCTCACGCTCACTACTGGCGGGGACCGGCAACGGAGGCGGCCGGCGCCGCTGGGGAAGCCCTCTGTGGACCACGTCCGTGGGTGCATGGGTGGTTCAGTGGTAGAATTCTCGCCTGCCACGCGGGAGGCCCGGGTTCGATTCCCGGCCCATGCAACGCGCCATCCCCTTTTGGCCCCGCAGCGCCAACTGCGCGCTACGCTTCCTCTCTCCCACCTTCAGAGCACCTGGCCAAAGCCACCTCTGCTCCTCTCTGGGGGCCCGCCCACGCCCCATCCCGTCCCCGCCCCTGCCGCACAACCCCTTCCTCCTCCCTGGCTCGCTCGCCCTGGGGACAGAACTCCGCCCGCCCGGGAGCCAAGGGCCCATCCGCGCCCGCCCACACACCTGCCTTGCCCTTCTTCTCTTTAACGACGCTCGCCTCGCTCCAGTCTCCCGATTCACTGCAAGGAACGCATCCACGCACCAACTCGCGCTGCCACCCGCACGCTCCTCCCCTTCCCTCGCACCGCCGCCCCTCCCACCAGCCCCCCCTCCCCGACACACACACACACACACACACACACGCACGCTCTGGCTCACTCTACCCACACTCCAGAAATCCTCCCCTTTTGCACAACCGGCAGAAACCAAGCTGCCACGCCTAGGTGCGCTATACAGCCCATCGTCCGCGAGGGTCGCTCACAGACTCCAGGTGGCACCGGCACCCGCACCCGCAAGACCCCAGCGTGCCTAACGTCATGGTCGCGCAGGCCCTTGATTCTCTGCGACCCGCTTCGCCGCCGCGCTACCGTGCCAACGCGGCTTCCTCTTCCACCGCTAGAGCCACCCACGGCACCAAAGTCCACCACCGTCCTCCATCCCTCTCCCACCCCGACCTCCACCCCTCCACCCCTCCACACACACCCACACGCACACACACACGCAAAAGCAAGGACTCCGAGGAAACTTCCCGTGGGCACGGGAAGCACCCGGAGACCCACGGCCGCCGCGGCTCCTCCGCACCGCTGCAGGGGGCTTGTGCGGTTGAAGCGAGTGTGCCCCGGCAGGTGTGCGCGGCGCACCGGCTGACCGCTTGGCCTCGAGAGGGGACACCTCTGATCACAGAACAAATCCCCGGCGGACAGGGGTGTCCAAGTTGGGGCGGAAAGGAGACTGAGGTGTGCGATGGACCTTGGGAGGCATCCGCAGAAGAGGACGGATACAGACAGGGGTGGACAGAGGGATGGACGGCGCCTATCATGGCGAGGCACAGGGCGAGGCGGGATGGGAAACTGTGAAAAGTGCAACTGGGAAAAGTGTGCGTGAGTGGGAGGGGTGGTGGAGGACGCCGCTCATCGGGGGTGTGGGGTGGGGCGCGGAGGTGGCGAAAGGGACCACTGGGTAACACGCCGGCCCCTTTGCCCAAGGATGGAAGGGACCGACGTGTCCTGCAATTGGAATGACGAGTTGGCGACAAGTGCGCCCAGTCCCCCGGGGTGCCTCGACCGCCACCCACCTGCCTGGCTGCTGGGTTGTCTTCCCCCGTGGCTCCCACGGCACCTCACCCCTGTCTCACCTCCAGTGCCCCGGGGGGGGGGGGGTGGTCCGGGCCGTGCCCGGATGCCTCTTCCCTCCTCCACCTCCCGGGCACAGCGGTCGGACTCTGCGCTCGCATCGGCGCCCAAGACCGGCGTGCCCCTGGGGTCCGCTCTCCGTCGCCGGGGAGAGACGCAGCCAGCCAGGTCGTGGCGCTCCCGCCCCGCGTGGGGCAGGGAAGCCGCCCGAGAGGTTCCAGGCCCGAGGGGGGCTGCTCGGCCAGGTGACGGGACTCAGGGCTGCGCGTGACTCACCTGACCCACGCGCCTGGCACCGCCACCGCGGGCACCTCAGGAGGGAGGACAGGATGGCTCGTCAGCGTGGCCAGCTAGGAGCGCCACCGGAGGGGGCGGTGGGGGTCCGAGCACACTCGGGGGGCAGGGGCGCCTGCGCACACTGGTGGTCCCGGCGGGGGACAGAGGCCGCCCCGGCCACTCGCGTCTCGGGCTGTGGAAGCCAAGGTGCCAGGCGAGCGCGTGCACGGGGCGGGGGACGTGGGGGGGGGGGGGAAGTGCGAAGGGGAGAGGCGATGCCGAGGGCCTCCGGTGGGCCAGTCAGGCCAAAAGGCTCGGACGGGCCGAGGTGGCAGGGCGAGACTTGGGGCTGCCCGTCGGGGCGTGGCAGGTGGCCTTGTGTGCACCCGTCCATCGTGGCGGCGGGGCCCGCGACAAGCTAGCCAGCTCTGGCCGGGCGTGCTGGCGTGGGCTAAAAGGGGGTGGTGCGGGTGCACCGGGGACGGGACGGTGGGGGGCTCGGCTCGGCCGGCCGGGAGGGGAGGCCCCGGAGGGCCAGAGGAAGAAGAAAGGCTTCCCTGACCGGGAATCGAACCCGGGCCGCGGCGGTGAGAGCGCCGAATCCTAACCACTAGACCACCAGGGAGCGACAGGCTGCGCGCCTGGCCTGCACCCCCTGGACCCAGCGCCTCCATTCCACCCACGCGGCTGCGCTTGGGCCCCGAGGCCCCTGCCTCTGCACGTCCAGCCGCCCGCGGGCCCCACGCAGTCCACCCGGCCCGCTGGCAGCACCCGCAAAACGCTGCGCGCCGGCCGCCCTCGCACCCGCACGCCGCCTGGGGCCACGTGCCCAGCGCCCAGCGCCCAGCGGGCCGGCTCGCCGTCCCCCACTGCCAGCGCCCGGCGGGTCTGGCCAGGAGGGCCCCGGAGCGGCGCAAAAGGTCGGGCGGCTGCGTTGGCCGGGAATCGAACCCGGGTCAACTGCTTGGAAGGCAGCTATGCTCACCACTATACCACCAACGCTGTACGGCCCGGGCCGGCCGGACGCGGCCGGCCCAGGGTGCGCTCCGGCGCCTTCTCGCCTTGGCGCTCGCTCGCCGCTGCTGCTGCCGCCGCCGCCCGGCGCAGCCCTGCCCCGACGTCCCGCCCGGCCGCAGCTCTGCCCGGCCACCACGGGCTCCGGCCACCACGGGCTCCGGCCGCCCGGCGCCCCAGCCTCGCCCCTCCGACTCAGCTGCGCCGGCCGGTCGCCGGGTACGCCCGCCCGCCCTGCGCCCCGCGCCCCGCGCCCCGCGCCCGGCGCCCACCGCCGCCCGCCTCTGGAGGGCGCTCTGGCCGCCTGGCCGCTCTCGGGCCCTCGGAGGCCGGCTGGGGAGCCCCGCCACGTCCCCGGCCCGGCGTCTTCCGCGTCCTCCGCGGCCCGCAGCTAGCGGCCCGGCCCGGCCCGGCCCGGCCCGGCGCGGGAAGGAGCAGAGGGGGCGGGCGCAGGCCACACCACCTCCCGCATCCAGACGGGACCGGACCCATCTGCCTCCCACCCGAGCGACACCCACGGCGCCTGCGCGGCTGGGCGGCTGGGCGGCACGTCGCCGAGGAGCTCGCCGTGGCTGCCGCGGGGACCACACGAGGCCCCGGCTGCGCGGTGGCGACCCAGCGTCCGGCCTCGAGCCACGCAAAGGGCTGGGGCCGGTGGACGGTGGGCAGGCCGGGCACGCGCCGCCGGCCGGACGACGGACGGTCGAGAAGAAGCGCCCCTGCCCCTCGGGAGCAAGAGGCGGGACCCAGAGCTGCGCAGGCCACCAAAAAGGGCGTCTTGCCTCCCCGTCGGGGAATCGAACCCCGGTCTCCCGCGTGACAGGCGGGGATACTCACCACTATACTAACGAGGACGGCGGCGGCCGGCCACCCGGGCGCCCGACCCCTCTCCGGCTGCCTCCCCACGCCTGCCCCTGCCTGCCCTCGCTCGACGCCCTGCCCTGCACAGGCGCCCGGCACGGCACGGGCCACGCCCCACCCGACCCCAGCCCCGCTTCGGTCCCCTCTCCCGCACGGCAGCCCCCAGCCCCGACTCGGAGTCCGCCCGGACCCGGGGCCCACACACGGACCCGGACGGCGCTCAGTACTCCCAACGAGCGCTGCCTCTCTCTCGTCTGCCAGGCGGGCATCGCGCCGGGAGAAAAGGCCCCAGACGGCAAGCGGGGCTTCGAGGGCGAGGGCGAGGAAGGCGGGGTGGGGAGCAGGGCAAGGGGCGCCGACGCTGGACGGGGCCTGCAGGGAGCTGGGGGTGGGGGTGCGACAGCGACGGGAGCCGCGCTGGCGGCGGCGGCGGCGGCGGCGGCGGCGGCGGCGAGGCGGCTGGCCGTGCTCCTCCGGGGCAGCCGCGCGTGTCTCGCCCCTTGCGCACCCACACAGCCGCCAGCCGGGCGCCATGACGGCCAAGGACGCCAGCGTTAGCGCCGCGTCCCAGCCAGGCCAGCGGCGACGCGCCCACACCCGCCGTCAGGATGGCCGAGCGGTCTAAGGCGCTGCGTTCAGGTCGCAGTCTCCCCTGGAGGCGTGGGTTCGAATCCCACTCCTGACACGCCCACCTTTTGGCCCGCCCCACACAGCAGCCACGCCACCCGGGACTGGACCACACCCTCTCGCGGCCGCGGCCCGCCTCGCACCCGAGCACACGCTGCCCGGGACCGAGCTCCAGCCCCTCCACCCTCGCCGCCTCGGGCTCTGAGCGCGCGCGCGCGCGCGCAGCGCACACACACACGCACTGCCCGGCGACTCGAGCGCCTTTCCCACACCCGCAGGCTTCGCTGACTTCGCACCCGCTGCTTTCTGGAGGCTCTTTGGTCCTCCTTCTCGTCTATTCCCGCCCCTGCCCTCCTCACCCCGGCACTCGCGAACCAGCCCAGGCTGCAAAGCTCCCCGCGCTTCCCGCTCCCACTTGGGGCCGCTGGACAGCGCCTGGCTCTTCCAGCCAGCCGTCCGCTTCCGCCGCCACCGGCAACACGCACCCACCCCACCGTCACCCCGTGCTTTCCCCCCGGCCCTAGTCCATTCTCTCCACACCCTCCCGAGGCGGCCCACACGATTCTCCACCTAGGGGCCTTCCCCTGGCCACACCTACCTGCCTGCCTGTCTGCCTCCCGGGAGCCATACAGCCCAGCCGTCTGCTGGCCAGCCGGCGGCGCGGACCCCTCCCTTCTGGGGGCCTGGCTCACGAGTCCAAGCCGGGAAGGTGGCTGCAGGGAGCAGTGAGCGGAAGCCCTAGACCCCCAGGCCATCCAGCCGGGCGCCACAGCGCATCTCCTGGCTCGGGGAGGCCGCCGGCCGGCCACTCCGCCCCAGCGTTCCTCCCGGATCCAAGACCGCCCTCCTGCCTCCCAACCTGTCAAGGCACCGAGCCGGACCCCTAGGGAGAGGCGCCTGCCAGCGCGCTCAGGCCTTTGCTCTCTTGGCCCGAGACGCACTCAGAGGCGCAGGCGGCGCTACCTGGCCTCTAACTCCGACAGACGCCGGCGCCAGCGCAAACACACACCCACCCACACACACACACACACACACACACACACACACACACACACAAAGACACACAGCCCACCCGCCCCGCCCCCCGCCCCCGCCCCCAGCCCCCGGCCCCATGGCTCCACACACGAGAGGTCCGTTCCCCACCCCGTCCTCCAGGACACACACTGCACGCGCGAGAAAACCATCCGCCAAACGGACTCTGGCTCGGGGCTGGGAGTAGCTGAAGGCAAGGTCCCTCGCCTGCCTGCACCTGCCACAGATGGCTCCGGCTGTTTGGGGTTCGGGCGCTGGCCGGGCTGGGTCCGGCTCCTGGCTGCCTCTGCGGACACGGGCAGGCTGTGGAGGCGGCCCTGGACGAGGGACAAAGCACGGGATGAGCCCAGTCCGCCTCCGTGCCTTCCTCTGCCCGGACGTCCGTGCCGCGCCGCGCCGCGCCCCAGGGGCTGGCTCTCCGCGTGCCTGGAGCCTGTCTTGCAGACCGCCCGCCTCCTGCTCCCACGGAGCAGACGCTCACGCTCACGCTCACGCTCACGCTCACTACTGGCGGGGACCGGCAACGGAGGCGGCCGGCGCCGCTGGGGAAGCCCTCTGTGGACCACGTCCGTGGGTGCATGGGTGGTTCAGTGGTAGAATTCTCGCCTGCCACGCGGGAGGCCCGGGTTCGATTCCCGGCCCATGCAACGCGCCATCCCCTTTTGGCCCCGCAGCGCCAACTGCGCGCTACGCTTCCTCTCTCCCACCTTCAGAGCACCTGGCCAAAGCCACCTCTGCTCCTCTCTGGGGGCCCGCCCACGCCCCATCCCGTCCCCGCCCCTGCCGCACAACCCCTTCCTCCTCCCTGGCTCGCTCGCCCTGGGGACAGAACTCCGCCCGCCCGGGAGCCAAGGGCCCATCCGCGCCCGCCCACACACCTGCCTTGCCCTTCTTCTCTTTAACGACGCTCGCCTCGCTCCAGTCTCCCGATTCACTGCAAGGAACGCATCCACGCACCAACTCGCGCTGCCACCCGCACGCTCCTCCCCTTCCCTCGCACCGCCGCCCCTCCCACCAGCCCCCCCTCCCCGACACACACACACACACACACACACACACGCACGCTCTGGCTCACTCTACCCACACTCCAGAAATCCTCCCCTTTTGCACAACCGGCAGAAACCAAGCTGCCACGCCTAGGTGCGCTATACAGCCCATCGTCCGCGAGGGTCGCTCACAGACTCCAGGTGGCACCGGCACCCGCACCCGCAAGACCCCAGCGTGCCTAACGTCATGGTCGCGCAGGCCCTTGATTCTCTGCGACCCGCTTCGCCGCCGCGCTACCGTGCCAACGCGGCTTCCTCTTCCACCGCTAGAGCCACCCACGGCACCAAAGTCCACCACCGTCCTCCATCCCTCTCCCACCCCGACCTCCACCCCTCCACCCCTCCACACACACCCACACGCACACACACACGCAAAAGCAAGGACTCCGAGGAAACTTCCCGTGGGCACGGGAAGCACCCGGAGACCCACGGCCGCCGCGGCTCCTCCGCACCGCTGCAGGGGGCTTGTGCGGTTGAAGCGAGTGTGCCCCGGCAGGTGTGCGCGGCGCACCGGCTGACCGCTTGGCCTCGAGAGGGGACACCTCTGATCACAGAACAAATCCCCGGCGGACAGGGGTGTCCAAGTTGGGGCGGGAAGGAGACTGAGGTGTGCGATGGACCTTGGGAGGCATCCGCAGAAGAGGACGGATACAGACAGGGGTGGACAGAGGGACGGACGGCGCCTATCATGGCGAGGCACAGGGCGAGGCGGGATGGGAAACTGTGAAAAGTGCAACTGGGAAAAGTGTGCGTGAGTGGGAGGGGTGGTGGAGGACGCCGCTCATCGGGGGTGTGGGGTGGGGCGCGGAGGTGGCGAAAGGGACCACTGGGTAACACGCCGGCCCCTTTGCCCAAGGATGGAAGGGACCGACGTGTCCTGCAATTGGAATGACGAGTTGGCGACAAGTGCGCCCAGTCCCCCGGGGTGCCTCGACCGGCACCCACCTGCCTGGCTGCTGGGTTGTCTTCCCCCGTGGCTCCCACGGCACCTCACCCCTGTCTCACCTCCAGTGCCCCGGGGGGGGGGGGGGTGGTCCGGGCCGTGCCCGGATGCCTCTTCCCTCCTCCACCTCCCGGGCACAGCGGTCGGACTCTGCGCTCGCATCGGCGCCCAAGACCGGCGTGCCCCTGGGGTCCGCTCTCCGTCGCCGGGGAGAGACGCAGCCAGCCAGGTCGTGGCGCTCCCGCCCCGCGTGGGGCAGGGAAGCCGCCCGAGAGGTTCCAGGCCCGAGGGGGGCTGCTCGGCCAGGTGACGGGACTCAGGGCTGCGCGTGACTCACCTGACCCACGCGCCTGGCACCGCCACCGCGGGCACCTCAGGAGGGAGGACAGGATGGCTCGTCAGCGTGGCCAGCTAGGAGCGCCACCGGAGGGGGCGGTGGGGGTCCGAGCACACTCGGGGGGCAGGGGCGCCTGCGCACACTGGTGGTCCCGGCGGGGGACAGAGGCCGCCCCGGCCACTCGCGTCTCGGGCTGTGGAAGCCAAGGTGCCAGGCGAGCGCGTGCACGGGGCGGGGGACGTGGGGGGGGGGGTGGAAGTGCGAAGGGGAGAGGCGATGCCGAGGGCCTCCGGTGGGCCAGTCAGGCCAAAAGGCTCGGACGGGCCGAGGTGGCAGGGCGAGACTTGGGGCTGCCCGTCGGGGCGTGGCAGGTGGCCTTGTGTGCACCCGTCCATCGTGGCGGCGGGGCCCGCGACAAGCTAGCCAGCTCTGGCCGGGCGTGCTGGCGTGGGCTAAAAGGGGGTGGTGCGGGTGCACTGGGGACGGGACGGTGGGGGGCTCGGCTCGGCCGGCCGGGAGGGGAGGCCCCGGAGGGCCAGAGGAAGAAGAAAGGCTTCCCTGACCGGGAATCGAACCCGGGCCGCGGCGGTGAGAGCGCCGAATCCTAACCACTAGACCACCAGGGAGCGACAGGCTGCGCGCCTGGCCTGCACCCCCTGGACCCAGCGCCTCCATTCCACCCACGCGGCTGCGCTTGGGCCCCGAGGCCCCTGCCTCTGCACGTCCAGCCGCCCGCGGGCCCCACGCAGTCCACCCGGCCCGCTGGCAGCACCCGCAAAACGCTGCGCGCCGGCCGCCCTCGCACCCGCACGCCGCCTGGGGCCACGTGCCCAGCGCCCAGCGCCCAGCGGGCCGGCTCGCCGTCCCCCACTGCCAGCGCCCGGCGGGTCTGGCCAGGAGGGCCCCGGAGCGGCGCAAAAGGTCGGGCGGCTGCGTTGGCCGGGAATCGAACCCGGGTCAACTGCTTGGAAGGCAGCTATGCTCACCACTATACCACCAACGCTGCACGGCCCGGGCCGGCCGGACGCGGCCGGCCCAGGGTGCGCTCCGGCGCCTTCTCGCCTTGGCGCTCGCTCGCCGCTGCTGCTGCCGCCGCCGCCCGGCGCAGCCCTGCCCCGACGTCCCGCCCGGCCGCAGCTCTGCCCGGCCACCACGGGCTCCGGCCACCACGGGCTCCGGCCGCCCGGCGCCCCAGCCTCGCCCCTCCGACTCAGCTGCGCCGGCCGGTCGCCGGGCACGCCCGCCCGCCCTGCGCCCCGCGCCCCGCGCCCCGCGCCCGGCGCCCACCGCCGCCCGCCTCTGGAGGGCGCTCTGGCCGCCTGGCCGCTCTCGGGCCCTCGGAGGCCGGCTGGGGAGCCCCGCCACGTCCCCGGCCCGGCGTCTTCCGCGTCCTCCGCGGCCCGCAGCTAGCGGCCCGGCCCGGCCCGGCGCGGGAAGGAGCAGAGGGGGCGGGCGCAGGCCACACCACCTCCCGCATCCAGACGGGACCGGACCCATCTGCCTCCCACCCGAGCGACACCCACGGCGGCTGAGCGGCTGCGCGGCTGGGCGGCTGGGCGGCACGTCGCCGAGGAGCTCGCCGTGGCTGCCGCGGGGACCACACGAGGCCCCGGCTGCGCGGTGGCGACCCAGCGTCCGGCCTCGAGCCACGCAAAGGGCTGGGGCCGGTGGACGGTGGGCAGGCCGGGCACGCGCCGCCGGCCGGACGACGGACGGCCGAGAAGAAGCGCCCCTGCCCCTCGGGAGCAAGAGGCGGGACCCAGAGCTGCGCAGGCCACCAAAAAGGGCGTCTTGCCTCCCCGTCGGGGAATCGAACCCCGGTCTCCCGCGTGACAGGCGGGGATACTCACCACTATACTAACGAGGACGGCGGCGGCCGGCCACCCGGGCGCCCGACCCCTCTCCGGCTGCCTCCCCACGCCTGCCCCTGCCTGCCCTCGCTCGACGCCCTGCCCTGCACAGGCGCCCGCAACGGCACGGGCCACGCCCCAACCGACCCCAGCCCCGCTTCGGCCCCCTCTCCCGCACGGCAGCCCCCAGCCCCGACTCGGAGTCCGCCCGGACCCGGGGCCCACACACGGACCCGGACGGCGCTCAGTACTCCCAACGAGCGCTGCCTCTCTCTCGTCTGCCAGGCGGGCATCGCGCCGGGAGAAAAGGCCCCAGACGGCAAGCGGGGCTGCGAGGGCGAGGGCGAGGAAGGCGGGGTGGGGAGCAGGGCAAGGGGCGCCGACGCTGGACGGGGCCTGCAGGGAGCTGGGGGTGGGGGTGCGACAGCGACGGGAGCCGCGCTGGCGGCGGCGGCGGCGGCGGCGGCGGCGGCGGCGAGGCGGCTGGCCGTGCTCCTCCGGGGCAGCCGCGCGTGTCTCGCCCCTTGCGCACCCACACAGCCGCCAGCCGGGCGCCATGACGGCCAAGGACGCCAGCGTTAGCGCCGCGTCCCAGCCAGGCCAGCGGCGACGCGCCCACACCCGCCGTCAGGATGGCCGAGCGGTCTAAGGCGCTGCGTTCAGGTCGCAGTCTCCCCTGGAGGCGTGGGTTCGAATCCCACTCCTGACACGCCCACCTTTTGGCCCGCCCCACACAGCAGCCACGCCACCCGGGACTGGACCACACCCTCTCGCGGCCGCGGCCCGCCTCGCACCCGAGCACACGCTGCCCGGGACCGAGCTCCAGCCCCTCCACCCTCGCCGCCTCGGGCTCTGAGCGCGCGCGCGCGCGCGCGCACACACACACGCACTGCCCGGCGACTCGAGCGCCTTTCCCACACCCGCAGGCTTCGCTGACTTCGCACCCGCTGCTTTCTGGAGGCTCTTTGGTCCTCCTTCTCGTCTATTCCCGCCCCTGCCCTCCTCACCCCGGCACTCGCGAACCAGCCCAGGCTGCAAAGCTCCCCGCGCTTCCCGCTCCCACTTGGGGCCGCTGGACAGCGCCTGGCTCTTCCAGCCAGCCGTCCGCTTCCGCCGCCACCGGCAACACGCACCCACCCCACCGTCACCCCGTGCTTTCCCCCCGGCCCTAGTCCATTCTCTCCACACCCTCCCGAGGCGGCCCACACGATTCTCCACCTAGGGGCCTTCCCCTGGCCACACCTACCTGCCTGCCTGTCTGCCTCCCGGGAGCCATACAGCCCAGCCGTCTGCTGGCCAGCCGGCGGCGCGGACCCCTCCCTTCTGGGGGCCTGGCTCACGAGTCCAAGCCGGGAAGGTGGCTGCAGGGAGCAGTGAGCGGAAGCCCTAGACCCCCAGGCCATCCAGCCGGGCGCCACAGCGCATCTCCTGGCTCGGGGAGGCCGCCGGCCGGCCACTCCGCCCCAGCGTTCCTCCCGGATCCAAGACCGCCCTCCTGCCTCCCAACCTGTCAAGGCACCGAGCCGGACCCCTAGGGAGAGGCGCCTGCCAGCGCGCTCAGGCCTTTGCTCTCTTGGCCCGAGACGCACTCAGAGGCGCAGGCGGCGCTACCTGGCCTCTAACTCCGACAGACGCCGGCGCCAGCGCAAACACACACCCACCCACACACACACACACACACACACACACACACACACACACACAAAGACACACAGCCCACCCGCCCCGCCCCCCGCCCCCGCCCCCAGCCCCCGGCCCCATGGCTCCACACACGAGAGGTCCGTTCCCCACCCCGTCCTCCAGGACACACACTGCACGCGCGAGAAAACCATCCGCCAAACGGACTCTGGCTCGGGGCTGGGAGTAGCTGAAGGCAAGGTCCCTCGCCTGCCTGCACCTGCCACAGATGGCTCCGGCTGTTTGGGGTTCGGGCGCTGGCCGGGCTGGGTCCGGCTCCTGGCTGCCTCTGCGGACACGGGCAGGCTGTGGAGGCGGCCCTGGACGAGGGACAAAGCACGGGATGAGCCCAGTCCGCCTCCGTGCCTTCCTCTGCCCGGACGTCCGTGCCGCGCCGCGCCGCGCCCCAGGGGCTGGCTCTCCGCGTGCCTGGAGCCTGTCTTGCAGACCGCCCGCCTCCTGCTCCCACGGAGCAGACGCTCACGCTCACGCTCACGCTCACGCTCACTACTGGCGGGGACCGGCAACGGAGGCGGCCGGCGCCGCTGGGGAAGCCCTCTGTGGACCACGTCCGTGGGTGCATGGGTGGTTCAGTGGTAGAATTCTCGCCTGCCACGCGGGAGGCCCGGGTTCGATTCCCGGCCCATGCAACGCGCCATCCCCTTTTGGCCCCGCAGCGCCAACTGCGCGCTACGCTTCCTCTCTCCCACCTTCAGAGCACCTGGCCAAAGCCACCTCTGCTCCTCTCTGGGGGCCCGCCCACGCCCCATCCCGTCCCCGCCCCTGCCGCACAACCCCTTCCTCCTCCCTGGCTCGCTCGCCCTGGGGACAGAACTCCGCCCGCCCGGGAGCCAAGGGCCCATCCGCGCCCGCCCACACACCTGCCTTGCCCTTCTTCTCTTTAACGACGCTCGCCTCGCTCCAGTCTCCCGATTCACTGCAAGGAACGCATCCACGCACCAACTCGCGCTGCCACCCGCACGCTCCTCCCCTTCCCTCGCACCGCCGCCCCTCCCACCAGCCCCCCCTCCCCGACACACACACACACACACACACACACACGCACGCTCTGGCTCACTCTACCCACACTCCAGAAATCCTCCCCTTTTGCACAACCGGCAGAAACCAAGCTGCCACGCCTAGGTGCGCTATACAGCCCATCGTCCGCGAGGGTCGCTCACAGACTCCAGGTGGCACCGGCACCCGCACCCGCAAGACCCCAGCGTGCCTAACGTCATGGTCGCGCAGGCCCTTGATTCTCTGCGACCCGCTTCGCCGCCGCGCTACCGTGCCAACGCGGCTTCCTCTTCCACCGCTAGAGCCACCCACGGCACCAAAGTCCACCACCGTCCTCCATCCCTCTCCCACCCCGACCTCCACCCCTCCACCCCTCCACACACACCCACACGCACACACACACGCAAAAGCAAGGACTCCGAGGAAACTTCCCGTGGGCACGGGAAGCACCCGGAGACCCACGGCCGCCGCGGCTCCTCCGCACCGCTGCAGGGGGCTTGTGCGGTTGAAGCGAGTGTGCCCCGGCAGGTGTGCGCGGCGCACCGGCTGACCGCTTGGCCTCGAGAGGGGACACCTCTGATCACAGAACAAATCCCCGGCGGACAGGGGTGTCCAAGTTGGGGCGGGAAGGAGACTGAGGTGTGCGATGGACCTTGGGAGGCATCCGCAGAAGAGGACGGATACAGACAGGGGTGGACAGAGGGACGGACGGCGCCTATCATGGCGAGGCACAGGGCGAGGCGGGATGGGAAACTGTGAAAAGTGCAACTGGGAAAAGTGTGCGTGAGTGGGAGGGGTGGTGGAGGACGCCGCTCATCGGGGGTGTGGGGTGGGGCGCGGAGGTGGCGAAAGGGACCACTGGGTAACACGCCGGCCCCTTTGCCCAAGGATGGAAGGGACCGACGTGTCCTGCAATTGGAATGACGAGTTGGCGACAAGTGCGCCCAGTCCCCCGGGGTGCCTCGACCGGCACCCACCTGCCTGGCTGCTGGGTTGTCTTCCCCCGTGGCTCCCACGGCACCTCACCCCTGTCTCACCTCCAGTGCCCCGGGGGGGGGGGGGGGTGGTCCGGGCCGTGCCCGGATGCCTCTTCCCTCCTCCACCTCCCGGGCACAGCGGTCGGACTCTGCGCTCGCATCGGCGCCCAAGACCGGCGTGCCCCTGGGGTCCGCTCTCCGTCGCCGGGGAGAGACGCAGCCAGCCAGGTCGTGGCGCTCCCGCCCCGCGTGGGGCAGGGAAGCCGCCCGAGAGGTTCCAGGCCCGAGGGGGGCTGCTCGGCCAGGTGACGGGACTCAGGGCTGCGCGTGACTCACCTGACCCACGCGCCTGGCACCGCCACCGCGGGCACCTCAGGAGGGAGGACAGGATGGCTCGTCAGCGTGGCCAGCTAGGAGCGCCACCGGAGGGGGCGGTGGGGGTCCGAGCACACTCGGGGGGCAGGGGCGCCTGCGCACACTGGTGGTCCCGGCGGGGGACAGAGGCCGCCCCGGCCACTCGCGTCTCGGGCTGTGGAAGCCAAGGTGCCAGGCGAGCGCGTGCACGGGGCGGGGGACGTGGGGGGGGGGGTGGAAGTGCGAAGGGGAGAGGCGATGCCGAGGGCCTCCGGTGGGCCAGTCAGGCCAAAAGGCTCGGACGGGCCGAGGTGGCAGGGCGAGACTTGGGGCTGCCCGTCGGGGCGTGGCAGGTGGCCTTGTGTGCACCCGTCCATCGTGGCGGCGGGGCCCGCGACAAGCTAGCCAGCTCTGGCCGGGCGTGCTGGCGTGGGCTAAAAGGGGGTGGTGCGGGTGCACTGGGGACGGGACGGTGGGGGGCTCGGCTCGGCCGGCCGGGAGGGGAGGCCCCGGAGGGCCAGAGGAAGAAGAAAGGCTTCCCTGACCGGGAATCGAACCCGGGCCGCGGCGGTGAGAGCGCCGAATCCTAACCACTAGACCACCAGGGAGCGACAGGCTGCGCGCCTGGCCTGCACCCCCTGGACCCAGCGCCTCCATTCCACCCACGCGGCTGCGCTTGGGCCCCGAGGCCCCTGCCTCTGCACGTCCAGCCGCCCGCCGGCCCCACGCAGTCCACCCGGCCCGCTGGCAGCACCCGCAAAACGCTGCGCGCCGGCCGCCCTCGCACCCGCACGCCGCCTGGGGCCACGTGCCCAGCGCCCAGCGCCCAGCGGGCCGGCTCGCCGTCCCCCACTGCCAGCGCCCGGCGGGTCTGGCCAGGAGGGCCCCGGAGCGGCGCAAAAGGTCGGGCGGCTGCGTTGGCCGGGAATCGAACCCGGGTCAACTGCTTGGAAGGCAGCTATGCTCACCACTATACCACCAACGCTGTACGGCCCGGGCCGGCCGGACGCGGCCGGCCCAGGGTGCGCTCCGGCGCCTTCTCGCCTTGGCGCTCGCTCGCCGCTGCTGCTGCCGCCGCCGCCCGGCGCAGCCCTGCCCCGACGTCCCGCCCGGCCGCAGCTCTGCCCGGCCACCACGGGCTCCGGCCACCACGGGCTCCGGCCGCCCGGCGCCCCAGCCTCGCCCCTCCGACTCAGCTGCGCCGGCCGGTCGCCGGGTACGCCCGCCCGCCCTGCGCCCCGCGCCCCGCGCCCCGCGCCCGGCGCCCACCGCCGCCCGCCTCTGGAGGGCGCTCTGGCCGCCTGGCCGCTCTCGGGCCCTCGGAGGCCGGCTGGGGAGCCCCGCCACGTCCCCGGCCCGGCGTCTTCCGCGTCCTCCGCGGCCCGCAGCTAGCGGCCCGGCCCGGCCCGGCCCGGCCCGGCGCGGGAAGGAGCAGAGGGGGCGGGCGCAGGCCACACCACCTCCCGCATCCAGACGGGACCGGACCCATCTGCCTCCCACCCGAGCGACACCCACGGCGCCTGCGCGGCTGGGCGGCTGGGCGGCACGTCGCCGAGGAGCTCGCCGTGGCTGCCGCGGGGACCACACGAGGCCCCGGCTGCGCGGTGGCGACCCAGCGTCCGGCCTCGAGCCACGCAAAGGGCTGGGGCCGGTGGACGGTGGGCAGGCCGGGCACGCGCCGCCGGCCGGACGACGGACGGCCGAGAAGAAGCGCCCCTGCCCCTCGGGAGCAAGAGGCGGGACCCAGAGCTGCGCAGGCCACCAAAAAGGGCGTCTTGCCTCCCCGTCGGGGAATCGAACCCCGGTCTCCCGCGTGACAGGCGGGGATACTCACCACTATACTAACGAGGACGGCGGCGGCCGGCCACCCGGGCGCCCGACCCCTCTCCGGCTGCCTCCCCACGCCTGCCCCTGCCTGCCCTCGCTCGACGCCCTGCCCTGCACAGGCGCCCGGCACGGCACGGGCCACGCCCCACCCGACCCCAGCCCCGCTTCGGTCCCCTCTCCCGCACGGCAGCCCCCAGCCCCGACTCGGAGTCCGCCCGGACCCGGGGCCCACACACGGACCCGGACGGCGCTCAGTACTCCCAACGAGCGCTGCCTCTCTCTCGTCTGCCAGGCGGGCATCGCGCCGGGAGAAAAGGCCCCAGACGGCAAGCGGGGCTTCGAGGGCGAGGGCGAGGAAGGCGGGGTGGGGAGCAGGGCAAGGGGCGCCGACGCTGGACGGGGCCTGCAGGGAGCTGGGGGTGGGGGTGCGACAGCGACGGGAGCCGCGCTGGCGGCGGCGGCGGCGGCGGCGGCGGCGGCGGCGGCGGCGGCGAGGCGGCTGGCCGTGCTCCTCCGGGGCAGCCGCGCGTGTCTCGCCCCTTGCGCACCCACACAGCCGCCAGCCGGGCGCCATGACGGCCAAGGACGCCAGCGTTAGCGCCGCGTCCCAGCCAGGCCAGCGGCGACGCGCCCACACCCGCCGTCAGGATGGCCGAGCGGTCTAAGGCGCTGCGTTCAGGTCGCAGTCTCCCCTGGAGGCGTGGGTTCGAATCCCACTCCTGACACGCCCACCTTTTGGCCCGCCCCACACAGCAGCCACGCCACCCGGGACTGGACCACACCCTCTCGCGGCCGCGGCCCGCCTCGCACCCGAGCACACGCTGCCCGGGACCGAGCTCCAGCCCCTCCACCCTCGCCGCCTCGGGCTCTGAGCGCGCGCGCGCGCGCGCACACACACACGCACTGCCCGGCGACTCGAGCGCCTTTCCCACACCCGCAGGCTTCGCTGACTTCGCACCCGCTGCTTTCTGGAGGCTCTTTGGTCCTCCTTCTCGTCTATTCCCGCCCCTGCCCTCCTCACCCCGGCACTCGCGAACCAGCCCAGGCTGCAAAGCTCCCCGCGCTTCCCGCTCCCACTTGGGGCCGCTGGACAGCGCCTGGCTCTTCCAGCCAGCCGTCCGCTTCCGCCGCCACCGGCAACACGCACCCACCCCACCGTCACCCCGTGCTTTCCCCCCGGCCCTAGTCCATTCTCTCCACACCCTCCCGAGGCGGCCCACACGATTCTCCACCTAGGGGCCTTCCCCTGGCCACACCTACCTGCCTGCCTGTCTGCCTCCCGGGAGCCATACAGCCCAGCCGTCTGCTGGCCAGCCGGCGGCGCGGACCCCTCCCTTCTGGGGGCCTGGCTCACGAGTCCAAGCCGGGAAGGTGGCTGCAGGGAGCAGTGAGCGGAAACCCTAGACCCCCAGGCCATCCAGCCGGGCGCCACAGCGCATCTCCTGGCTCGGGGAGGCCGCCGGCCGGCCACTCCGCCCCAGCGTTCCTCCCGGATCCAAGACCGCCCTCCTGCCTCCCAACCTGTCAAGGCACCGAGCCGGACCCCTAGGGAGAGGCGCCTGCCAGCGCGCTCAGGCCTTTGCTCTCTTGGCCCGAGACGCACTCAGAGGCGCAGGCGGCGCTACCTGGCCTCTAACTCCGACAGACGCCGGCGCCAGCGCAAACACACACCCACCCACACACACACACACACACACACACACACACACACACACACAAAGACACACAGCCCACCCGCCCCGCCCCCCGCCCCCGCCCCCAGCCCCCGGCCCCATGGCTCCACACACGAGAGGTCCGTTCCCCACCCCGTCCTCCAGGACACACACTGCACGCGCGAGAAAACCATCCGCCAAACGGACTCTGGCTCGGGGCTGGGAGTAGCTGAAGGCAAGGTCCCTCGCCTGCCTGCACCTGCCACAGATGGCTCCGGCTGTTTGGGGTTCGGGCGCTGGCCGGGCTGGGTCCGGCTCCTGGCTGCCTCTGCGGACACGGGCAGGCTGTGGAGGCGGCCCTGGACGAGGGACAAAGCACGGGATGAGCCCAGTCCGCCTCCGTGCCTTCCTCTGCCCGGACGTCCGTGCCGCGCCGCGCCGCGCCCCAGGGGCTGGCTCTCCGCGTGCCTGGAGCCTGTCTTGCAGACCGCCCGCCTCCTGCTCCCACGGAGCAGACGCTCACGCTCACGCTCACGCTCACTACTGGCGGGGACCGGCAACGGAGGCGGCCGGCGCCGCTGGGGAAGCCCTCTGTGGACCACGTCCGTGGGTGCATGGGTGGTTCAGTGGTAGAATTCTCGCCTGCCACGCGGGAGGCCCGGGTTCGATTCCCGGCCCATGCAACGCGCCATCCCCTTTTGGCCCCGCAGCGCCAACTGCGCGCTACGCTTCCTCTCTCCCACCTTCAGAGCACCTGGCCAAAGCCACCTCTGCTCCTCTCTGGGGGCCCGCCCACGCCCCATCCCGTCCCCGCCCCTGCCGCACAACCCCTTCCTCCTCCCTGGCTCGCTCGCCCTGGGGACAGAACTCCGCCCGCCCGGGAGCCAAGGGCCCATCCGCGCCCGCCCACACACCTGCCTTGCCCTTCTTCTCTTTAACGACGCTCGCCTCGCTCCAGTCTCCCGATTCACTGCAAGGAACGCATCCACGCACCAACTCGCGCTGCCACCCGCACGCTCCTCCCCTTCCCTCGCACCGCCGCCCCTCCCACCAGCCCCCCCTCCCCGACACACACACACACACACACACACACACACGCACGCTCTGGCTCACTCTACCCACACTCCAGAAATCCTCCCCTTTTGCACAACCGGCAGAAACCAAGCTGCCACGCCTAGGTGCGCTATACAGCCCATCGTCCGCGAGGGTCGCTCACAGACTCCAGGTGGCACCGGCACCCGCACCCGCAAGACCCCAGCGTGCCTAACGTCATGGTCGCGCAGGCCCTTGATTCTCTGCGACCCGCTTCGCCGCCGCGCTACCGTGCCAACGCGGCTTCCTCTTCCACCGCTAGAGCCACCCACGGCACCAAAGTCCACCACCGTCCTCCATCCCTCTCCCACCCCGACCTCCACCCCTCCACCCCTCCACACACACCCACACGCACACACACACGCAAAAGCAAGGACTCCGAGGAAACTTCCCGTGGGCACGGGAAGCACCCGGAGACCCACGGCCGCCGCGGCTCCTCCGCACCGCTGCAGGGGGCTTGTGCGGTTGAAGCGAGTGTGCCCCGGCAGGTGTGCGCGGCGCACCGGCTGACCGCTTGGCCTCGAGAGGGGACACCTCTGATCACAGAACAAATCCCCGGCGGACAGGGGTGTCCAAGTTGGGGCGGGAAGGAGACTGAGGTGTGCGATGGACCTTGGGAGGCATCCGCAGAAGAGGACGGATACAGACAGGGGTGGACAGAGGGACGGACGGCGCCTATCATGGCGAGGCACAGGGCGAGGCGGGATGGGAAACTGTGAAAAGTGCAACTGGGAAAAGTGTGCGTGAGTGGGAGGGGTGGTGGAGGACGCCGCTCATCGGGGGTGTGGGGTGGGGCGCGGAGGTGGCGAAAGGGACCACTGGGTAACACGCCGGCCCCTTTGCCCAAGGATGGAAGGGACCGACGTGTCCTGCAATTGGAATGACGAGTTGGCGACAAGTGCGCCCAGTCCCCCGGGGTGCCTCGACCGGCACCCACCTGCCTGGCTGCTGGGTTGTCTTCCCCCGTGGCTCCCACGGCACCTCACCCCTGTCTCACCTCCAGTGCCCCGGGGGGGGGGGGTGGTCCGGGCCGTGCCCGGATGCCTCTTCCCTCCTCCACCTCCCGGGCACAGCGGTCGGACTCTGCGCTCGCATCGGCGCCCAAGACCGGCGTGCCCCTGGGGTCCGCTCTCCGTCGCCGGGGAGAGACGCAGCCAGCCAGGTCGTGGCGCTCCCGCCCCGCGTGGGGCAGGGAAGCCGCCCGAGAGGTTCCAGGCCCGAGGGGGGCTGCTCGGCCAGGTGACGGGACTCAGGGCTGCGCGTGACTCACCTGACCCACGCGCCTGGCACCGCCACCGCGGGCACCTCAGGAGGGAGGACAGGATGGCTCGTCAGCGTGGCCAGCTAGGAGCGCCACCGGAGGGGGCGGTGGGGGTCCGAGCACACTCGGGGGGCAGGGGCGCCTGCGCACACTGGTGGTCCCGGCGGGGGACAGAGGCCGCCCCGGCCACTCGCGTCTCGGGCTGTGGAAGCCAAGGTGCCAGGCGAGCGCGTGCACGGGGCGGGGGACGTGGGGGGGGGGGGGGAAGTGCGAAGGGGAGAGGCGATGCCGAGGGCCTCCGGTGGGCCAGTCAGGCCAAAAGGCTCGGACGGGCCGAGGTGGCAGGGCGAGACTTGGGGCTGCCCGTCGGGGCGTGGCAGGTGGCCTTGTGTGCACCCGTCCATCGTGGCGGCGGGGCCCGCGACAAGCTAGCCAGCTCTGGCCGGGCGTGCTGGCGTGGGCTAAAAGGGGGTGGTGCGGGTGCACTGGGGACGGGACGGTGGGGGGCTCGGCTCGGCCGGCCGGGAGGGGAGGCCCCGGAGGGCCAGAGGAAGAAGAAAGGCTTCCCTGACCGGGAATCGAACCCGGGCCGCGGCGGTGAGAGCGCCGAATCCTAACCACTAGACCACCAGGGAGCGACAGGCTGCGCGCCTGGCCTGCACCCCCTGGACCCAGCGCCTCCATTCCACCCACGCGGCTGCGCTTGGGCCCCGAGGCCCCTGCCTCTGCACGTCCAGCCGCCCGCCGGCCCCACGCAGTCCACCCGGCCCGCTGGCAGCACCCGCAAAACGCTGCGCGCCGGCCGCCCTCGCACCCGCACGCCGCCTGGGGCCACGTGCCCAGCGCCCAGCGCCCAGCGGGCCGGCTCGCCGTCCCCCACTGCCAGCGCCCGGCGGGTCTGGCCAGGAGGGCCCCGGAGCGGCGCAAAAGGTCGGGCGGCTGCGTTGGCCGGGAATCGAACCCGGGTCAACTGCTTGGAAGGCAGCTATGCTCACCACTATACCACCAACGCTGCACGGCCCGGGCCGGCCGGACGCGGCCGGCCCAGGGTGCGCTCCGGCGCCTTCTCGCCTTGGCGCTCGCTCGCCGCTGCTGCTGCCGCCGCCGCCCGGCGCAGCCCTGCCCCGACGTCCCGCCCGGCCGCAGCTCTGCCCGGCCACCACGGGCTCCGGCCACCACGGGCTCCGGCCGCCCGGCGCCCCAGCCTCGCCCCTCCGACTCAGCTGCGCCGGCCGGTCGCCGGGTACGCCCGCCCGCCCTGCGCCCCGCGCCCCGCGCCCCGCGCCCGGCGCCCACCGCCGCCCGCCTCTGGAGGGCGCTCTGGCCGCCTGGCCGCTCTCGGGCCCTCGGAGGCCGGCTGGGGAGCCCCGCCACGTCCCCGGCCCGGCGTCTTCCGCGTCCTCCGCGGCCCGCAGCTAGCGGCCCGGCCCGGCCCGGCCCGGCCCGGCGCGGGAAGGAGCAGAGGGGGCGGGCGCAGGCCACACCACCTCCCGCATCCAGACGGGACCGGACCCATCTGCCTCCCACCCGAGCGACACCCACGGCGCCTGCGCGGCTGGGCGGCTGGGCGGCACGTCGCCGAGGAGCTCGCCGTGGCTGCCGCGGGGACCACACGAGGCCCCGGCTGCGCGGTGGCGACCCAGCGTCCGGCCTCGAGCCACGCAAAGGGCTGGGGCCGGTGGACGGTGGGCAGGCCGGGCACGCGCCGCCGGCCGGACGACGGACGGCCGAGAAGAAGCGCCCCTGCCCCTCGGGAGCAAGAGGCGGGACCCAGAGCTGCGCAGGCCACCAAAAAGGGCGTCTTGCCTCCCCGTCGGGGAATCGAACCCCGGTCTCCCGCGTGACAGGCGGGGATACTCACCACTATACTAACGAGGACGGCGGCGGCCGGCCACCCGGGCGCCCGACCCCTCTCCGGCTGCCTCCCCACGCCTGCCCCTGCCTGCCCTCGCTCGACGCCCTGCCCTGCACAGGCGCCCGGCACGGCACGGGCCACGCCCCAACCGACCCCAGCCCCGCTTCGGCCCCCTCTCCCGCACGGCAGCCCCCAGCCCCGACTCGGAGTCCGCCCGGACCCGGGGCCCACACACGGACCCGGACGGCGCTCAGTACTCCCAACGAGCGCTGCCTCTCTCTCGTCTGCCAGGCGGGCATCGCGCCGGGAGAAAAGGCCCCAGACGGCAAGCGGGGCTGCGAGGGCGAGGGCGAGGAAGGCGGGGTGGGGAGCAGGGCAAGGGGCGCCGACGCTGGACGGGGCCTGCAGGGAGCTGGGGGTGGGGGTGCGACAGCGACGGGAGCCGCGCTGGCGGCGGCGGCGGCGGCGGCGGCGGCGGCGGCGGCGAGGCGGCTGGCCGCGCGTGTCTCGCCCCTTGCGCACCCACACAGCCGCCAGCCGGGCGCCATGACGGCCAAGGACGCCAGCGTTAGCGCCGCGTCCCAGCCAGGCCAGCGGCGACGCGCCCACACCCGCCGTCAGGATGGCCGAGCGGTCTAAGGCGCTGCGTTCAGGTCGCAGTCTCCCCTGGAGGCGTGGGTTCGAATCCCACTCCTGACACGCCCACCTTTTGGCCCGCCCCACACAGCAGCCACGCCACCCGGGCCTGGACCACACCCTCTCGCGGCCGCGGCCCGCCTCGCACCCGAGCACACGCTGCCCGGGACCGAGCTCCAGCCCCTCCACCCTCGCCGCCTCGGGCTCTGAGCGCGCGCGCGCGCGCACACACACACGCACTGCCCGGCGACTCGAGCGCCTTTCCCACACCCGCAGGCTTCGCTGACTTCGCACCCGCTGCTTTCTGGAGGCTCTTTGGTCCTCCTTCTCGTCTATTCCCGCCCCTGCCCTCCTCACCCCGGCACTCGCGAACCAGCCCAGGCTGCAAAGCTCCCCGCGCTTCCCGCTCCCACTTGGGGCCGCTGGACAGCGCCTGGCTCTTCCAGCCAGCCGTCCGCTTCCGCCGCCACCGGCAACACGCACCCACCCCACCGTCACCCCGTGCTTTCCCCCCGGCCCTAGTCCATTCTCTCCACACCCTCCCGAGGCGGCCCACACGATTCTCCACCTAGGGGCCTTCCCCTGGCCACACCTACCTGCCTGCCTGTCTGCCTCCCGGGAGCCATACAGCCCAGCCGTCTGCTGGCCAGCCGGCGGCGCGGACCCCTCCCTTCTGGGGGCCTGGCTCACGAGTCCAAGCCGGGAAGGTGGCTGCAGGGAGCAGTGAGCGGAAGCCCTAGACCCCCAGGCCATCCAGCCGGGCGCCACAGCGCATCTCCTGGCTCGGGGAGGCCGCCGGCCGGCCACTCCGCCCCAGCGTTCCTCCCGGATCCAAGACCGCCCTCCTGCCTCCCAACCTGTCAAGGCACCGAGCCGGACCCCTAGGGAGAGGCGCCTGCCAGCGCGCTCAGGCCTTTGCTCTCTTGGCCCGAGACGCACTCAGAGGCGCAGGCGGCGCTACCTGGCCTCTAACTCCGACAGACGCCGGCGCCAGCGCAAACACACACCCACCCACACACACACACACACACACACACACACACACACACACAAAGACACACAGCCCACCCGCCCCGCCCCCCGCCCCCGCCCCCAGCCCCCGGCCCCATGGCTCCACACACGAGAGGTCCGTTCCCCACCCCGTCCTCCAGGACACACACTGCACGCGCGAGAAAACCATCCGCCAAACGGACTCTGGCTCGGGGCTGGGAGTAGCTGAAGGCAAGGTCCCTCGCCTGCCTGCACCTGCCACAGATGGCTCCGGCTGTTTGGGGTTCGGGCGCTGGCCGGGCTGGGTCCGGCTCCTGGCTGCCTCTGCGGACACGGGCAGGCTGTGGAGGCGGCCCTGGACGAGGGACAAAGCACGGGATGAGCCCAGTCCGCCTCCGTGCCTTCCTCTGCCCGGACGTCCGTGCCGCGCCGCGCCGCGCCCCAGGGGCTGGCTCTCCGCGTGCCTGGAGCCTGTCTTGCAGACCGCCCGCCTCCTGCTCCCACGGAGCAGACGCTCACGCTCACGCTCACGCTCACGCTCACTACTGGCGGGGACCGGCAACGGAGGCGGCCGGCGCCGCTGGGGAAGCCCTCTGTGGACCACGTCCGTGGGTGCATGGGTGGTTCAGTGGTAGAATTCTCGCCTGCCACGCGGGAGGCCCGGGTTCGATTCCCGGCCCATGCAACGCGCCATCCCCTTTTGGCCCCGCAGCGCCAACTGCGCGCTACGCTTCCTCTCTCCCACCTTCAGAGCACCTGGCCAAAGCCACCTCTGCTCCTCTCTGGGGGCCCGCCCACGCCCCATCCCGTCCCCGCCCCTGCCGCACAACCCCTTCCTCCTCCCTGGCTCGCTCGCCCTGGGGACAGAACTCCGCCCGCCCGGGAGCCAAGGGCCCATCCGCGCCCGCCCACACACCTGCCTTGCCCTTCTTCTCTTTAACGACGCTCGCCTCGCTCCAGTCTCCCGATTCACTGCAAGGAACGCATCCACGCACCAACTCGCGCTGCCACCCGCACGCTCCTCCCCTTCCCTCGCACCGCCGCCCCTCCCACCAGCCCCCCCTCCCCGACACACACACACACACACACACACACACGCACGCTCTGGCTCACTCTACCCACACTCCAGAAATCCTCCCCTTTTGCACAACCGGCAGAAACCAAGCTGCCACGCCTAGGTGCGCTATACAGCCCATCGTCCGCGAGGGTCGCTCACAGACTCCAGGTGGCACCGGCACCCGCACCCGCAAGACCCCAGCGTGCCTAACGTCATGGTCGCGCAGGCCCTTGATTCTCTGCGACCCGCTTCGCCGCCGCGCTACCGTGCCAACGCGGCTTCCTCTTCCACCGCTAGAGCCACCCACGGCACCAAAGTCCACCACCGTCCTCCATCCCTCTCCCACCCCGACCTCCACCCCTCCACCCCTCCACACACACCCACACGCACACACACACGCAAAAGCAAGGACTCCGAGGAAACTTCCCGTGGGCACGGGAAGCACCCGGAGACCCACGGCCGCCGCGGCTCCTCCGCACCGCTGCAGGGGGCTTGTGCGGTTGAAGCGAGTGTGCCCCGGCAGGTGTGCGCGGCGCACCGGCTGACCGCTTGGCCTCGAGAGGGGACACCTCTGATCACAGAACAAATCCCCGGCGGACAGGGGTGTCCAAGTTGGGGCGGGAAGGAGACTGAGGTGTGCGATGGACCTTGGGAGGCATCCGCAGAAGAGGACGGATACAGACAGGGGTGGACAGAGGGACGGACGGCGCCTATCATGGCGAGGCACAGGGCGAGGCGGGATGGGAAACTGTGAAAAGTGCAACTGGGAAAAGTGTGCGTGAGTGGGAGGGGTGGTGGAGGACGCCGCTCATCGGGGGTGTGGGGTGGGGCGCGGAGGTGGCGAAAGGGACCACTGGGTAACACGCCGGCCCCTTTGCCCAAGGATGGAAGGGACCGACGTGTCCTGCAATTGGAATGACGAGTTGGCGACAAGTGCGCCCAGTCCCCCGGGGTGCCTCGACCGCCACCCACCTGCCTGGCTGCTGGGTTGTCTTCCCCCGTGGCTCCCACGGCACCTCACCCCTGTCTCACCTCCAGTGCCCCGGGGGGGGGGGGGTGGTCCGGGCCGTGCCCGGATGCCTCTTCCCTCCTCCACCTCCCGGGCACAGCGGTCGGACTCTGCGCTCGCATCGGCGCCCAAGACCGGCGTGCCCCTGGGGTCCGCTCTCCGTCGCCGGGGAGAGACGCAGCCAGCCAGGTCGTGGCGCTCCCGCCCCGCGTGGGGCAGGGAAGCCGCCCGAGAGGTTCCAGGCCCGAGGGGGGCTGCTCGGCCAGGTGACGGGACTCAGGGCTGCGCGTGGCTCACCTGACCCACGCGCCCGGCACCGCCACCGCGGGCACCTCAGGAGGGAGGACAGGATGGCTCGTCAGCGTGGCCAGCTAGGAGCGCCACCGGAGGGGGCGGTGGGGGTCCGAGCACACTCGGGGGGCAGGGGCGCCTGCGCACACTGGTGGTCCCGGCGGGGGACAGAGGCCGCCCCGGCCACTCGCGTCTCGGGCTGTGGAAGCCAAGGTGCCAGGCGAGCGCGTGCACGGGGCGGGGGACGTGGGGGGGGGGGGGAAGTGCGAAGGGGAGAGGCGATGCCGAGGGCCTCCGGTGGGCCAGCCAGGCCAAAAGGCTCGGACGGGCCGAGGTGGCAGGGCGAGACTTGGGGCTGCCCGTCGGGGCGTGGCAGGTGGCCTTGTGTGCACCCGTCCATCGTGGCGGCGGGGCCCGCGACAAGCTAGCCAGCTCTGGCCGGGCGTGCTGGCGTGGGCTAAAAGGGGGTGGTGCGGGTGCACTGGGGACGGGACGGTGGGGGGCTCGGCTCGGCCGGCCGGGAGGGGAGGCCCCGGAGGGCCAGAGGAAGAAGAAAGGCTTCCCTGACCGGGAATCGAACCCGGGCCGCGGCGGTGAGAGCGCCGAATCCTAACCACTAGACCACCAGGGAGCGACAGGCTGCGCGCCTGGCCTGCACCCCCTGGACCCAGCGCCTCCATTCCACCCACGCGGCTGCGCTTGGGCCCCGAGGCCCCTGCCTCTGCACGTCCAGCCGCCCGCGGGCCCCACGCAGTCCACCCGGCCCGCTGGCAGCACCCGCAAAACGCTGCGCGCCGGCCGCCCTCGCACCCGCACGCCGCCTGGGGCCACGTGCCCAGCGCCCAGCGCCCAGCGGGCCGGCTCGCCGTCCCCCACTGCCAGCGCCCGGCGGGTCTGGCCAGGAGGGCCCCGGAGCGGCGCAAAAGGTCGGGCGGCTGCGTTGGCCGGGAATCGAACCCGGGTCAACTGCTTGGAAGGCAGCTATGCTCACCACTATACCACCAACGCTGTACGGCCCGGGCCGGCCGGACGCGGCCGGCCCAGGGTGCGCTCCGGCGCCTTCTCGCCTTGGCGCTCGCTCGCCGCTGCTGCTGCCGCCGCCGCCCGGCGCAGCCCTGCCCCGACGTCCCGCCCGGCCGCAGCTCTGCCCGGCCACCACGGGCTCCGGCCACCACGGGCTCCGGCCGCCCGGCGCCCCAGCCTCGCCCCTCCGACTCAGCTGCGCCGGCCGGTCGCCGGGTACGCCCGCCCGCCCTGCGCCCCGCGCCCCGCGCCCCGCGCCCGGCGCCCACCGCCGCCCGCCTCTGGAGGGCGCTCTGGCCGCCTGGCCGCTCTCGGGCCCTCGGAGGCCGGCTGGGGAGCCCCGCCACGTCCCCGGCCCGGCGTCTTCCGCGTCCTCCGCGGCCCGCAGCTAGCGGCCCGGCCCGGCCCGGCCCGGCCCGGCGCGGGAAGGAGCAGAGGGGGCGGGCGCAGGCCACACCACCTCCCGCATCCAGACGGGACCGGACCCATCTGCCTCCCACCCGAGCGACACCCACGGCGCCTGCGCGGCTGGGCGGCTGGGCGGCACGTCGCCGAGGAGCTCGCCGTGGCTGCCGCGGGGACCACACGAGGCCCCGGCTGCGCGGTGGCGACCCAGCGTCCGGCCTCGAGCCACGCAAAGGGCTGGGGCCGGTGGACGGTGGGCAGGCCGGGCACGCGCCGCCGGCCGGACGACGGACGGCCGAGAAGAAGCGCCCCTGCCCCTCGGGAGCAAGAGGCGGGACCCAGAGCTGCGCAGGCCACCAAAAAGGGCGTCTTGCCTCCCCGTCGGGGAATCGAACCCCGGTCTCCCGCGTGACAGGCGGGGATACTCACCACTATACTAACGAGGACGGCGGCGGCCGGCCACCCGGGCGCCCGACCCCTCTCCGGCTGCCTCCCCACGCCTGCCCCTGCCTGCCCTCGCTCGACGCCCTGCCCTGCACAGGCGCCCGGCACGGCACGGGCCACGCCCCACCCGACCCCAGCCCCGCTTCGGTCCCCTCTCCCGCACGGCAGCCCCCAGCCCCGACTCGGAGTCCGCCCGGACCCGGGGCCCACACACGGACCCGGACGGCGCTCAGTACTCCCAACGAGCGCTGCCTCTCTCTCGTCTGCCAGGCGGGCATCGCGCCGGGAGAAAAGGCCCCAGACGGCAAGCGGGGCTTCGAGGGCGAGGGCGAGGAAGGCGGGGTGGGGAGCAGGGCAAGGGGCGCCGACGCTGGACGGGGCCTGCAGGGAGCTGGGGGTGGGGGTGCGACAGCGACGGGAGCCGCGCTGGCGGCGGCGGCGGCGGCGGCGGCGGCGGCGGCGGCGGCGAGGCGGCTGGCCGTGCTCCTCCGGGGCAGCCGCGCGTGTCTCGCCCCTTGCGCACCCACACAGCCGCCAGCCGGGCGCCATGACGGCCAAGGACGCCAGCGTTAGCGCCGCGTCCCAGCCAGGCCAGCGGCGACGCGCCCACACCCGCCGTCAGGATGGCCGAGCGGTCTAAGGCGCTGCGTTCAGGTCGCAGTCTCCCCTGGAGGCGTGGGTTCGAATCCCACTCCTGACACGCCCACCTTTTGGCCCGCCCCACACAGCAGCCACGCCACCCGGGACTGGACCACACCCTCTCGCGGCCGCGGCCCGCCTCGCACCCGAGCACACGCTGCCCGGGACCGAGCTCCAGCCCCTCCACCCTCGCCGCCTCGGGCTCTGAGCGCGCGCGCGCGCGCGCGCGCACACACACACGCACTGCCCGGCGACTCGAGCGCCTTTCCCACACCCGCAGGCTTCGCTGACTTCGCACCCGCTGCTTTCTGGAGGCTCTTTGGTCCTCCTTCTCGTCTATTCCCGCCCCTGCCCTCCTCACCCCGGCACTCGCGAACCAGCCCAGGCTGCAAAGCTCCCCGCGCTTCCCGCTCCCACTTGGGGCCGCTGGACAGCGCCTGGCTCTTCCAGCCAGCCGTCCGCTTCCGCCGCCACCGGCAACACGCACCCACCCCACCGTCACCCCGTGCTTTCCCCCCGGCCCTAGTCCATTCTCTCCACACCCTCCCGAGGCGGCCCACACGATTCTCCACCTAGGGGCCTTCCCCTGGCCACACCTACCTGCCTGCCTGTCTGCCTCCCGGGAGCCATACAGCCCAGCCGTCTGCTGGCCAGCCGGCGGCGCGGACCCCTCCCTTCTGGGGGCCTGGCTCACGAGTCCAAGCCGGGAAGGTGGCTGCAGGGAGCAGTGAGCGGAAGCCCTAGACCCCCAGGCCATCCAGCCGGGCGCCACAGCGCATCTCCTGGCTCGGGGAGGCCGCCGGCCGGCCACTCCGCCCCAGCGTTCCTCCCGGATCCAAGACCGCCCTCCTGCCTCCCAACCTGTCAAGGCACCGAGCCGGACCCCTAGGGAGAGGCGCCTGCCAGCGCGCTCAGGCCTTTGCTCTCTTGGCCCGAGACGCACTCAGAGGCGCAGGCGGCGCTACCTGGCCTCTAACTCCGACAGACGCCGGCGCCAGCGCAAACACACACCCACCCACACACACACACACACACACACACACACACACACACACACACAAAGACACACAGCCCACCCGCCCCGCCCCCCGCCCCCGCCCCCAGCCCCCGGCCCCATGGCTCCACACACGAGAGGTCCGTTCCCCACCCCGTCCTCCAGGACACACACTGCACGCGCGAGAAAACCATCCGCCAAACGGACTCTGGCTCGGGGCTGGGAGTAGCTGAAGGCAAGGTCCCTCGCCTGCCTGCACCTGCCACAGATGGCTCCGGCTGTTTGGGGTTCGGGCGCTGGCCGGGCTGGGTCCGGCTCCTGGCTGCCTCTGCGGACACGGGCAGGCTGTGGAGGCGGCCCTGGACGAGGGACAAAGCACGGGATGAGCCCAGTCCGCCTCCGTGCCTTCCTCTGCCCGGACGTCCGTGCCGCGCCGCGCCGCGCCCCAGGGGCTGGCTCTCCGCGTGCCTGGAGCCTGTCTTGCAGACCGCCCGCCTCCTGCTCCCACGGAGCAGACGCTCACGCTCACGCTCACGCTCACGCTCACTACTGGCGGGGACCGGCAACGGAGGCGGCCGGCGCCGCTGGGGAAGCCCTCTGTGGACCACGTCCGTGGGTGCATGGGTGGTTCAGTGGTAGAATTCTCGCCTGCCACGCGGGAGGCCCGGGTTCGATTCCCGGCCCATGCAACGCGCCATCCCCTTTTGGCCCCGCAGCGCCAACTGCGCGCTACGCTTCCTCTCTCCCACCTTCAGAGCACCTGGCCAAAGCCACCTCTGCTCCTCTCTGGGGGCCCGCCCACGCCCCATCCCGTCCCCGCCCCTGCCGCACAACCCCTTCCTCCTCCCTGGCTCGCTCGCCCTGGGGACAGAACTCCGCCCGCCCGGGAGCCAAGGGCCCATCCGCGCCCGCCCACACACCTGCCTTGCCCTTCTTCTCTTTAACGACGCTCGCCTCGCTCCAGTCTCCCGATTCACTGCAAGGAACGCATCCACGCACCAACTCGCGCTGCCACCCGCACGCTCCTCCCCTTCCCTCGCACCGCCGCCCCTCCCACCAGCCCCCCCTCCCCGACACACACACACACACACACACACACACGCACGCTCTGGCTCACTCTACCCACACTCCAGAAATCCTCCCCTTTTGCACAACCGGCAGAAACCAAGCTGCCACGCCTAGGTGCGCTATACAGCCCATCGTCCGCGAGGGTCGCTCACAGACTCCAGGTGGCACCGGCACCCGCACCCGCAAGACCCCAGCGTGCCTAACGTCATGGTCGCGCAGGCCCTTGATTCTCTGCGACCCGCTTCGCCGCCGCGCTACCGTGCCAACGCGGCTTCCTCTTCCACCGCTAGAGCCACCCACGGCACCAAAGTCCACCACCGTCCTCCATCCCTCTCCCACCCCGACCTCCACCCCTCCACCCCTCCACACACACCCACACGCACACACACACGCAAAAGCAAGGACTCCGAGGAAACTTCCCGTGGGCATGGGAAGCACCCGGAGACCCACGGCCGCCGCGGCTCCTCCGCACCGCTGCAGGGGGCTTGTGCGGTTGAAGCGAGTGTGCCCCGGCAGGTGTGCGCGGCGCACCGGCTGACCGCTTGGCCTCGAGAGGGGACACCTCTGATCACAGAACAAATCCCCGGCGGACAGGGGTGTCCAAGTTGGGGCGGAAAGGAGACTGAGGTGTGCGATGGACCTTGGGAGGCATCCGCAGAAGAGGACGGATACAGACAGGGGTGGACAGAGGGACGGACGGCGCCTATCATGGCGAGGCACAGGGCGAGGCGGGATGGGAAACTGTGAAAAGTGCAACTGGGAAAAGTGTGCGTGAGTGGGAGGGGTGGTGGAGGACGCCGCTCATCGGGGGTGTGGGGTGGGGCGCGGAGGTGGCGAAAGGGACCACTGGGTAACACGCCGGCCCCTTTGCCCAAGGATGGAAGGGACCGACGTGTCCTGCAATTGGAATGACGAGTTGGCGACAAGTGCGCCCAGTCCCCCGGGGTGCCTCGACCGCCACCCACCTGCCTGGCTGCTGGGTTGTCTTCCCCCGTGGCTCCCACGGCACCTCACCCCTGTCTCACCTCCAGTGCCCCGGGGGGGGGGGGTGGTCCGGGCCGTGCCCGGATGCCTCTTCCCTCCTCCACCTCCCGGGCACAGCGGTCGGACTCTGCGCTCGCATCGGCGCCCAAGACCGGCGTGCCCCTGGGGTCCGCTCTCCGTCGCCGGGGAGAGACGCAGCCAGCCAGGTCGTGGCGCTCCCGCCCCGCGTGGGGCAGGGAAGCCGCCCGAGAGGTTCCAGGCCCGAGGGGGGCTGCTCGGCCAGGTGACGGGACTCAGGGCTGCGCGTGACTCACCTGACCCACGCGCCTGGCACCGCCACCGCGGGCACCTCAGGAGGGAGGACAGGATGGCTCGTCAGCGTGGCCAGCTAGGAGCGCCACCGGAGGGGGCGGTGGGGGTCCGAGCACACTCGGGGGGCAGGGGCGCCTGCGCACACTGGTGGTCCCGGCGGGGGACAGAGGCCGCCCCGGCCACTCGCGTCTCGGGCTGTGGAAGCCAAGGTGCCAGGCGAGCGCGTGCACGGGGCGGGGGACGTGGGGGGGGGGGGGAAGTGCGAAGGGGAGAGGCGATGCCGAGGGCCTCCGGTGGGCCAGTCAGGCCAAAAGGCTCGGACGGGCCGAGGTGGCAGGGCGAGACTTGGGGCTGCCCGTCGGGGCGTGGCAGGTGGCCTTGTGTGCACCCGTCCATCGTGGCGGCGGGGCCCGCGACAAGCTAGCCAGCTCTGGCCGGGCGTGCTGGCGTGGGCTAAAAGGGGGTGGTGCGGGTGCACTGGGGACGGGACGGTGGGGGGCTCGGCTCGGCCGGCCGGGAGGGGAGGCCCCGGAGGGCCAGAGGAAGAAGAAAGGCTTCCCTGACCGGGAATCGAACCCGGG
>NC_141683.1:5894543-5907043 GCF_028749965.1 Puma concolor | reverse complement strand
CTGTCTCACCTCCAGTGCCCCGGGGGGGGGGGGTGGTCCGGGCCGTGCCCGGATGCCTCTTCCCTCCTCCACCTCCCGGGCACAGCGGTCGGACTCTGCGCTCGCATCGGCGCCCAAGACCGGCGTGCCCCTGGGGTCCGCTCTCCGTCGCCGGGGAGAGACGCAGCCAGCCAGGTCGTGGCGCTCCCGCCCCGCGTGGGGCAGGGAAGCCGCCCGAGAGGTTCCAGGCCCGAGGGGGGCTGCTCGGCCAGGTGACGGGACTCAGGGCTGCGCGTGGCTCACCTGACCCACGCGCCCGGCACCGCCACCGCGGGCACCTCAGGAGGGAGGACAGGATGGCTCGTCAGCGTGGCCAGCTAGGAGCGCCACCGGAGGGGGCGGTGGGGGTCCGAGCACACTCGGGGGGCAGGGGCGCCTGCGCACACTGGTGGTCCCGGCGGGGGACAGAGGCCGCCCCGGCCACTCGCGTCTCGGGCTGTGGAAGCCAAGGTGCCAGGCGAGCGCGTGCACGGGGCGGGGGACGTGGGGGGGGGGGGGAAGTGCGAAGGGGAGAGGCGATGCCGAGGGCCTCCGGTGGGCCAGCCAGGCCAAAAGGCTCGGACGGGCCGAGGTGGCAGGGCGAGACTTGGGGCTGCCCGTCGGGGCGTGGCAGGTGGCCTTGTGTGCACCCGTCCATCGTGGCGGCGGGGCCCGCGACAAGCTAGCCAGCTCTGGCCGGGCGTGCTGGCGTGGGCTAAAAGGGGGTGGTGCGGGTGCACTGGGGACGGGACGGTGGGGGGCTCGGCTCGGCCGGCCGGGAGGGGAGGCCCCGGAGGGCCAGAGGAAGAAGAAAGGCTTCCCTGACCGGGAATCGAACCCGGGCCGCGGCGGTGAGAGCGCCGAATCCTAACCACTAGACCACCAGGGAGCGACAGGCTGCGCGCCTGGCCTGCACCCCCTGGACCCAGCGCCTCCATTCCACCCACGCGGCTGCGCTTGGGCCCCGAGGCCCCTGCCTCTGCACGTCCAGCCGCCCGCGGGCCCCACGCAGTCCACCCGGCCCGCTGGCAGCACCCGCAAAACGCTGCGCGCCCGCCGCCCTCGCACCCGCACGCCGCCTGGGGCCACGTGCCCAGCGCCCAGCGCCCAGCGGGCCGGCTCGCCGTCCCCCACTGCCAGCGCCCGGCGGGTCTGGCCAGGAGGGCCCCGGAGCGGCGCAAAAGGTCGGGCGGCTGCGTTGGCCGGGAATCGAACCCGGGTCAACTGCTTGGAAGGCAGCTATGCTCACCACTATACCACCAACGCTGTACGGCCCGGGCCGGCCGGACGCGGCCGGCCCAGGGTGCGCTCCGGCGCCTTCTCGCCTTGGCGCTCGCTCGCCGCTGCTGCTGCCGCCGCCGCCCGGCGCAGCCCTGCCCCGACGTCCCGCCCGGCCGCAGCTCTGCCCGGCCACCACGGGCTCCGGCCACCACGGGCTCCGGCCGCCCGGCGCCCCAGCCTCGCCCCTCCGACTCAGCTGCGCCGGCCGGTCGCCGGGTACGCCCGCCCGCCCTGCGCCCCGCGCCCCGCGCCCCGCGCCCCGCGCCCGGCGCCCACCGCCGCCCGCCTCTGGAGGGCGCTCTGGCCGCCTGGCCGCTCTCGGGCCCTCGGAGGCCGGCTGGGGAGCCCCGCCACGTCCCCGGCCCGGCGTCTTCCGCGTCCTCCGCGGCCCGCAGCTAGCGGCCCGGCCCGGCCCGGCCCGGCCCGGCGCGGGAAGGAGCAGAGGGGGCGGGCGCAGGCCACACCACCTCCCGCATCCAGACGGGACCGGACCCATCTGCCTCCCACCCGAGCGACACCCACGGCGCCTGCGCGGCTGGGCGGCTGGGCGGCACGTCGCCGAGGAGCTCGCCGTGGCTGCCGCGGGGACCACACGAGGCCCCGGCTGCGCGGTGGCGACCCAGCGTCCGGCCTCGAGCCACGCAAAGGGCTGGGGCCGGTGGACGGTGGGCAGGCCGGGCACGCGCCGCCGGCCGGACGACGGACGGCCGAGAAGAAGCGCCCCTGCCCCTCGGGAGCAAGAGGCGGGACCCAGAGCTGCGCAGGCCACCAAAAAGGGCGTCTTGCCTCCCCGTCGGGGAATCGAACCCCGGTCTCCCGCGTGACAGGCGGGGATACTCACCACTATACTAACGAGGACGGCGGCGGCCGGCCACCCGGGCGCCCGACCCCTCTCCGGCTGCCTCCCCACGCCTGCCCCTGCCTGCCCTCGCTCGACGCCCTGCCCTGCACAGGCGCCCGGCACGGCACGGGCCACGCCCCACCCGACCCCAGCCCCGCTTCGGTCCCCTCTCCCGCACGGCAGCCCCCAGCCCCGACTCGGAGTCCGCCCGGACCCGGGGCCCACACACGGACCCGGACGGCGCTCAGTACTCCCAACGAGCGCTGCCTCTCTCTCGTCTGCCAGGCGGGCATCGCGCCGGGAGAAAAGGCCCCAGACGGCAAGCGGGGCTGCGAGGGCGAGGGCGAGGAAGGCGGGGTGGGGAGCAGGGCAAGGGGCGCCGACGCTGGACGGGGCCTGCAGGGAGCTGGGGGTGGGGGTGCGACAGCGACGGGAGCCGCGCTGGCGGCGGCGGCGGCGGCGGCGGCGGCGGCGGCGGCGGCGGCGAGGCGGCTGGCCGTGCTCCTCCGGGGCAGCCGCGCGTGTCTCGCCCCTTGCGCACCCACACAGCCGCCAGCCGGGCGCCATGACGGCCAAGGACGCCAGCGTTAGCGCCGCGTCCCAGCCAGGCCAGCGGCGACGCGCCCACACCCGCCGTCAGGATGGCCGAGCGGTCTAAGGCGCTGCGTTCAGGTCGCAGTCTCCCCTGGAGGCGTGGGTTCGAATCCCACTCCTGACACGCCCACCTTTTGGCCCGCCCCACACAGCAGCCACGCCACCCGGGACTGGACCACACCCTCTCGCGGCCGCGGCCCGCCTCGCACCCGAGCACACGCTGCCCGGGACCGAGCTCCAGCCCCTCCACCCTCGCCGCCTCGGGCTCTGAGCGCGCGCGCGCGCGCGCGCGCACACACACACGCACTGCCCGGCGACTCGAGCGCCTTTCCCACACCCGCAGGCTTCGCTGACTTCGCACCCGCTGCTTTCTGGAGGCTCTTTGGTCCTCCTTCTCGTCTATTCCCGCCCCTGCCCTCCTCACCCCGGCACTCGCGAACCAGCCCAGGCTGCAAAGCTCCCCGCGCTTCCCGCTCCCACTTGGGGCCGCTGGACAGCGCCTGGCTCTTCCAGCCAGCCGTCCGCTTCCGCCGCCACCGGCAACACGCACCCACCCCACCGTCACCCCGTGCTTTCCCCCCGGCCCTAGTCCATTCTCTCCACACCCTCCCGAGGCGGCCCACACGATTCTCCACCTAGGGGCCTTCCCCTGGCCACACCTACCTGCCTGCCTGTCTGCCTCCCGGGAGCCATACAGCCCAGCCGTCTGCTGGCCAGCCGGCGGCGCGGACCCCTCCCTTCTGGGGGCCTGGCTCACGAGTCCAAGCCGGGAAGGTGGCTGCAGGGAGCAGTGAGCGGAAGCCCTAGACCCCCAGGCCATCCAGCCGGGCGCCACAGCGCATCTCCTGGCTCGGGGAGGCCGCCGGCCGGCCACTCCGCCCCAGCGTTCCTCCCGGATCCAAGACCGCCCTCCTGCCTCCCAACCTGTCAAGGCACCGAGCCGGACCCCTAGGGAGAGGCGCCTGCCAGCGCGCTCAGGCCTTTGCTCTCTTGGCCCGAGACGCACTCAGAGGCGCAGGCGGCGCTACCTGGCCTCTAACTCCGACAGACGCCGGCGCCAGCGCAAACACACACCCACCCACACACACACACACACACACACACACACACACACACACACACAAAGACACACAGCCCACCCGCCCCGCCCCCCGCCCCCGCCCCCAGCCCCCGGCCCCATGGCTCCACACACGAGAGGTCCGTTCCCCACCCCGTCCTCCAGGACACACACTGCACGCGCGAGAAAACCATCCGCCAAACGGACTCTGGCTCGGGGCTGGGAGTAGCTGAAGGCAAGGTCCCTCGCCTGCCTGCACCTGCCACAGATGGCTCCGGCTGTTTGGGGTTCGGGCGCTGGCCGGGCTGGGTCCGGCTCCTGGCTGCCTCTGCGGACACGGGCAGGCTGTGGAGGCGGCCCTGGACGAGGGACAAAGCACGGGATGAGCCCAGTCCGCCTCCGTGCCTTCCTCTGCCCGGACGTCCGTGCCGCGCCGCGCCGCGCCCCAGGGGCTGGCTCTCCGCGTGCCTGGAGCCTGTCTTGCAGACCGCCCGCCTCCTGCTCCCACGGAGCAGACGCTCACGCTCACGCTCACGCTCACGCTCACTACTGGCGGGGACCGGCAACGGAGGCGGCCGGCGCCGCTGGGGAAGCCCTCTGTGGACCACGTCCGTGGGTGCATGGGTGGTTCAGTGGTAGAATTCTCGCCTGCCACGCGGGAGGCCCGGGTTCGATTCCCGGCCCATGCAACGCGCCATCCCCTTTTGGCCCCGCAGCGCCAACTGCGCGCTACGCTTCCTCTCTCCCACCTTCAGAGCACCTGGCCAAAGCCACCTCTGCTCCTCTCTGGGGGCCCGCCCACGCCCCATCCCGTCCCCGCCCCTGCCGCACAACCCCTTCCTCCTCCCTGGCTCGCTCGCCCTGGGGACAGAACTCCGCCCGCCCGGGAGCCAAGGGCCCATCCGCGCCCGCCCACACACCTGCCTTGCCCTTCTTCTCTTTAACGACGCTCGCCTCGCTCCAGTCTCCCGATTCACTGCAAGGAACGCATCCACGCACCAACTCGCGCTGCCACCCGCACGCTCCTCCCCTTCCCTCGCACCGCCGCCCCTCCCACCAGCCCCCCCTCCCCGACACACACACACACACACACACACACACACACGCACGCTCTGGCTCACTCTACCCACACTCCAGAAATCCTCCCCTTTTGCACAACCGGCAGAAACCAAGCTGCCACGCCTAGGTGCGCTATACAGCCCATCGTCCGCGAGGGTCGCTCACAGACTCCAGGTGGCACCGGCACCCGCACCCGCAAGACCCCAGCGTGCCTAACGTCATGGTCGCGCAGGCCCTTGATTCTCTGCGACCCGCTTCGCCGCCGCGCTACCGTGCCAACGCGGCTTCCTCTTCCACCGCTAGAGCCACCCACGGCACCAAAGTCCACCACCGTCCTCCATCCCTCTCCCACCCCGACCTCCACCCCTCCACCCCTCCACACACACCCACACGCACACACACACGCAAAAGCAAGGACTCCGAGGAAACTTCCCGTGGGCATGGGAAGCACCCGGAGACCCACGGCCGCCGCGGCTCCTCCGCACCGCTGCAGGGGGCTTGTGCGGTTGAAGCGAGTGTGCCCCGGCAGGTGTGCGCGGCGCACCGGCTGACCGCTTGGCCTCGAGAGGGGACACCTCTGATCACAGAACAAATCCCCGGCGGACAGGGGTGTCCAAGTTGGGGCGGAAAGGAGACTGAGGTGTGCGATGGACCTTGGGAGGCATCCGCAGAAGAGGACGGATACAGACAGGGGTGGACAGAGGGACGGACGGCGCCTATCATGGCGAGGCACAGGGCGAGGCGGGATGGGAAACTGTGAAAAGTGCAACTGGGAAAAGTGTGCGTGAGTGGGAGGGGTGGTGGAGGACGCCGCTCATCGGGGGTGTGGGGTGGGGCGCGGAGGTGGCGAAAGGGACCACTGGGTAACACGCCGGCCCCTTTGCCCAAGGATGGAAGGGACCGACGTGTCCTGCAATTGGAATGACGAGTTGGCGACAAGTGCGCCCAGTCCCCCGGGGTGCCTCGACCGCCACCCACCTGCCTGGCTGCTGGGTTGTCTTCCCCCGTGGCTCCCACGGCACCTCACCCCTGTCTCACCTCCAGTGCCCCGGGGGGGGGGGGTGGTCCGGGCCGTGCCCGGATGCCTCTTCCCTCCTCCACCTCCCGGGCACAGCGGTCGGACTCTGCGCTCGCATCGGCGCCCAAGACCGGCGTGCCCCTGGGGTCCGCTCTCCGTCGCCGGGGAGAGACGCAGCCAGCCAGGTCGTGGCGCTCCCGCCCCGCGTGGGGCAGGGAAGCCGCCCGAGAGGTTCCAGGCCCGAGGGGGGCTGCTCGGCCAGGTGACGGGACTCAGGGCTGCGCGTGACTCACCTGACCCACGCGCCTGGCACCGCCACCGCGGGCACCTCAGGAGGGAGGACAGGATGGCTCGTCAGCGTGGCCAGCTAGGAGCGCCACCGGAGGGGGCGGTGGGGGTCCGAGCACACTCGGGGGGCAGGGGCGCCTGCGCACACTGGTGGTCCCGGCGGGGGACAGAGGCCGCCCCGGCCACTCGCGTCTCGGGCTGTGGAAGCCAAGGTGCCAGGCGAGCGCGTGCACGGGGCGGGGGACGTGGGGGGGGGGGGGAAGTGCGAAGGGGAGAGGCGATGCCGAGGGCCTCCGGTGGGCCAGTCAGGCCAAAAGGCTCGGACGGGCCGAGGTGGCAGGGCGAGACTTGGGGCTGCCCGTCGGGGCGTGGCAGGTGGCCTTGTGTGCACCCGTCCATCGTGGCGGCGGGGCCCGCGACAAGCTAGCCAGCTCTGGCCGGGCGTGCTGGCGTGGGCTAAAAGGGGGTGGTGCGGGTGCACTGGGGACGGGACGGTGGGGGGCTCGGCTCGGCCGGCCGGGAGGGGAGGCCCCGGAGGGCCAGAGGAAGAAGAAAGGCTTCCCTGACCGGGAATCGAACCCGGGCCGCGGCGGTGAGAGCGCCGAATCCTAACCACTAGACCACCAGGGAGCGACAGGCTGCGCGCCTGGCCTGCACCCCCTGGACCCAGCGCCTCCATTCCACCCACGCGGCTGCGCTTGGGCCCCGAGGCCCCTGCCTCTGCACGTCCAGCCGCCCGCGGGCCCCACGCAGTCCACCCGGCCCGCTGGCAGCACCCGCAAAACGCTGCGCGCCGGCCGCCCTCGCACCCGCACGCCGCCTGGGGCCACGTGCCCAGCGCCCAGCGCCCAGCGGGCCGGCTCGCCGTCCCCCACTGCCAGCGCCCGGCGGGTCTGGCCAGGAGGGCCCCGGAGCGGCGCAAAAGGTCGGGCGGCTGCGTTGGCCGGGAATCGAACCCGGGTCAACTGCTTGGAAGGCAGCTATGCTCACCACTATACCACCAACGCTGTACGGCCCGGGCCGGCCGGACGCGGCCGGCCCAGGGTGCGCTCCGGCGCCTTCTCGCCTTGGCGCTCGCTCGCCGCTGCTGCTGCCGCCGCCGCCCGGCGCAGCCCTGCCCCGACGTCCCGCCCGGCCGCAGCTCTGCCCGGCCACCACGGGCTCCGGCCACCACGGGCTCCGGCCGCCCGGCGCCCCAGCCTCGCCCCTCCGACTCAGCTGCGCCGGCCGGTCGCCGGGTACGCCCGCCCGCCCTGCGCCCCGCGCCCCGCGCCCCGCGCCCGGCGCCCACCGCCGCCCGCCTCTGGAGGGCGCTCTGGCCGCCTGGCCGCTCTCGGGCCCTCGGAGGCCGGCTGGGGAGCCCCGCCACGTCCCCGGCCCGGCGTCTTCCGCGTCCTCCGCGGCCCGCAGCTAGCGGCCCGGCCCGGCCCGGCCCGGCCCGGCGCGGGAAGGAGCAGAGGGGGCGGGCGCAGGCCACACCACCTCCCGCATCCAGACGGGACCGGACCCATCTGCCTCCCACCCGAGCGACACCCACGGCGCCTGCGCGGCTGGGCGGCTGGGCGGCACGTCGCCGAGGAGCTCGCCGTGGCTGCCGCGGGGACCACACGAGGCCCCGGCTGCGCGGTGGCGACCCAGCGTCCGGCCTCGAGCCACGCAAAGGGCTGGGGCCGGTGGACGGTGGGCAGGCCGGGCACGCGCCGCCGGCCGGACGACGGACGGCCGAGAAGAAGCGCCCCTGCCCCTCGGGAGCAAGAGGCGGGACCCAGAGCTGCGCAGGCCACCAAAAAGGGCGTCTTGCCTCCCCGTCGGGGAATCGAACCCCGGTCTCCCGCGTGACAGGCGGGGATACTCACCACTATACTAACGAGGACGGCGGCGGCCGGCCACCCGGGCGCCCGACCCCTCTCCGGCTGCCTCCCCACGCCTGCCCCTGCCTGCCCTCGCTCGACGCCCTGCCCTGCACAGGCGCCCGGCACGGCACGGGCCACGCCCCACCCGACCCCAGCCCCGCTTCGGTCCCCTCTCCCGCACGGCAGCCCCCAGCCCCGACTCGGAGTCCGCCCGGACCCGGGGCCCACACACGGACCCGGACGGCGCTCAGTACTCCCAACGAGCGCTGCCTCTCTCTCGTCTGCCAGGCGGGCATCGCGCCGGGAGAAAAGGCCCCAGACGGCAAGCGGGGCTTCGAGGGCGAGGGCGAGGAAGGCGGGGTGGGGAGCAGGGCAAGGGGCGCCGACGCTGGACGGGGCCTGCAGGGAGCTGGGGGTGGGGGTGCGACAGCGACGGGAGCCGCGCTGGCGGCGGCGGCGGCGGCGGCGGCGGCGGCGGCGGCGGCGAGGCGGCTGGCCGTGCTCCTCCGGGGCAGCCGCGCGTGTCTCGCCCCTTGCGCACCCACACAGCCGCCAGCCGGGCGCCATGACGGCCAAGGACGCCAGCGTTAGCGCCGCGTCCCAGCCAGGCCAGCGGCGACGCGCCCACACCCGCCGTCAGGATGGCCGAGCGGTCTAAGGCGCTGCGTTCAGGTCGCAGTCTCCCCTGGAGGCGTGGGTTCGAATCCCACTCCTGACACGCCCACCTTTTGGCCCGCCCCACACAGCAGCCACGCCACCCGGGACTGGACCACACCCTCTCGCGGCCGCGGCCCGCCTCGCACCCGAGCACACGCTGCCCGGGACCGAGCTCCAGCCCCTCCACCCTCGCCGCCTCGGGCTCTGAGCGCGCGCGCGCGCGCGCGCGCACACACACACGCACTGCCCGGCGACTCGAGCGCCTTTCCCACACCCGCAGGCTTCGCTGACTTCGCACCCGCTGCTTTCTGGAGGCTCTTTGGTCCTCCTTCTCGTCTATTCCCGCCCCTGCCCTCCTCACCCCGGCACTCGCGAACCAGCCCAGGCTGCAAAGCTCCCCGCGCTTCCCGCTCCCACTTGGGGCCGCTGGACAGCGCCTGGCTCTTCCAGCCAGCCGTCCGCTTCCGCCGCCACCGGCAACACGCACCCACCCCACCGTCACCCCGTGCTTTCCCCCCGGCCCTAGTCCATTCTCTCCACACCCTCCCGAGGCGGCCCACACGATTCTCCACCTAGGGGCCTTCCCCTGGCCACACCTACCTGCCTGCCTGTCTGCCTCCCGGGAGCCATACAGCCCAGCCGTCTGCTGGCCAGCCGGCGGCGCGGACCCCTCCCTTCTGGGGGCCTGGCTCACGAGTCCAAGCCGGGAAGGTGGCTGCAGGGAGCAGTGAGCGGAAGCCCTAGACCCCCAGGCCATCCAGCCGGGCGCCACAGCGCATCTCCTGGCTCGGGGAGGCCGCCGGCCGGCCACTCCGCCCCAGCGTTCCTCCCGGATCCAAGACCGCCCTCCTGCCTCCCAACCTGTCAAGGCACCGAGCCGGACCCCTAGGGAGAGGCGCCTGCCAGCGCGCTCAGGCCTTTGCTCTCTTGGCCCGAGACGCACTCAGAGGCGCAGGCGGCGCTACCTGGCCTCTAACTCCGACAGACGCCGGCGCCAGCGCAAACACACACCCACCCACACACACACACACACACACACACACACACACACACACAAAGACACACAGCCCACCCGCCCCGCCCCCCGCCCCCGCCCCCAGCCCCCGGCCCCATGGCTCCACACACGAGAGGTCCGTTCCCCACCCCGTCCTCCAGGACACACACTGCACGCGCGAGAAAACCATCCGCCAAACGGACTCTGGCTCGGGGCTGGGAGTAGCTGAAGGCAAGGTCCCTCGCCTGCCTGCACCTGCCACAGATGGCTCCGGCTGTTTGGGGTTCGGGCGCTGGCCGGGCTGGGTCCGGCTCCTGGCTGCCTCTGCGGACACGGGCAGGCTGTGGAGGCGGCCCTGGACGAGGGACAAAGCACGGGATGAGCCCAGTCCGCCTCCGTGCCTTCCTCTGCCCGGACGTCCGTGCCGCGCCGCGCCGCGCCCCAGGGGCTGGCTCTCCGCGTGCCTGGAGCCTGTCTTGCAGACCGCCCGCCTCCTGCTCCCACGGAGCAGACGCTCACGCTCACGCTCACGCTCACGCTCACTACTGGCGGGGACCGGCAACGGAGGCGGCCGGCGCCGCTGGGGAAGCCCTCTGTGGACCACGTCCGTGGGTGCATGGGTGGTTCAGTGGTAGAATTCTCGCCTGCCACGCGGGAGGCCCGGGTTCGATTCCCGGCCCATGCAACGCGCCATCCCCTTTTGGCCCCGCAGCGCCAACTGCGCGCTACGCTTCCTCTCTCCCACCTTCAGAGCACCTGGCCAAAGCCACCTCTGCTCCTCTCTGGGGGCCCGCCCACGCCCCATCCCGTCCCCGCCCCTGCCGCACAACCCCTTCCTCCTCCCTGGCTCGCTCGCCCTGGGGACAGAACTCCGCCCGCCCGGGAGCCAAGGGCCCATCCGCGCCCGCCCACACACCTGCCTTGCCCTTCTTCTCTTTAACGACGCTCGCCTCGCTCCAGTCTCCCGATTCACTGCAAGGAACGCATCCACGCACCAACTCGCGCTGCCACCCGCACGCTCCTCCCCTTCCCTCGCACCGCCGCCCCTCCCACCAGCCCCCCCTCCCCGACACACACACACACACACACACACACACACGCACGCTCTGGCTCACTCTACCCACACTCCAGAAATCCTCCCCTTTTGCACAACCGGCAGAAACCAAGCTGCCACGCCTAGGTGCGCTATACAGCCCATCGTCCGCGAGGGTCGCTCACAGACTCCAGGTGGCACCGGCACCCGCACCCGCAAGACCCCAGCGTGCCTAACGTCATGGTCGCGCAGGCCCTTGATTCTCTGCGACCCGCTTCGCCGCCGCGCTACCGTGCCAACGCGGCTTCCTCTTCCACCGCTAGAGCCACCCACGGCACCAAAGTCCACCACCGTCCTCCATCCCTCTCCCACCCCGACCTCCACCCCTCCACCCCTCCACACACACCCACACGCACACACACACGCAAAAGCAAGGACTCCGAGGAAACTTCCCGTGGGCACGGGAAGCACCCGGAGACCCACGGCCGCCGCGGCTCCTCCGCACCGCTGCAGGGGGCTTGTGCGGTTGAAGCGAGTGTGCCCCGGCAGGTGTGCGCGGCGCACCGGCTGACCGCTTGGCCTCGAGAGGGGACACCTCTGATCACAGAACAAATCCCCGGCGGACAGGGGTGTCCAAGTTGGGGCGGGAAGGAGACTGAGGTGTGCGATGGACCTTGGGAGGCATCCGCAGAAGAGGACGGATACAGACAGGGGTGGACAGAGGGACGGACGGCGCCTATCATGGCGAGGCACAGGGCGAGGCGGGATGGGAAACTGTGCAAAGTGCAACTGGGAAAAGTGTGCGTGAGTGGGAGGGGTGGTGGAGGACGCCGCTCATCGGGGGTGTGGGGTGGGGCGCGGAGGTGGCGAAAGGGACCACTGGGTAACACGCCGGCCCCTTTGCCCAAGGATGGAAGGGACCGACGTGTCCTGCAATTGGAATGACGAGTTGGCGACAAGTGCGCCCAGTCCCCCGGGGTGCCTCGACCGGCACCCACCTGCCTGGCTGCTGGGTTGTCTTCCCCCGTGGCTCCCACGGCACCTCACCCCTGTCTCACCTCCAGTGCCCCGGGGGGGGGGGGTGGTCCGGGCCGTGCCCGGATGCCTCTTCCCTCCTCCACCTCCCGGGCACAGCGGTCGGACTCTGCGCTCGCATCGGCGCCCAAGACCGGCGTGCCCCTGGGGTCCGCTCTCCGTCGCCGGGGAGAGACGCAGCCAGCCAGGTCGTGGCGCTCCCGCCCCGCGTGGGGCAGGGAAGCCGCCCGAGAGGTTCCAGGCCCGAGGGGGGCTGCTCGGCCAGGTGACGGGACTCAGGGCTGCGCGTGGCTCACCTGACCCACGCGCCCGGCACCGCCACCGCGGGCACCTCAGGAGGGAGGACAGGATGGCTCGTCAGCGTGGCCAGCTAGGAGCGCCACCGGAGGGGGCGGTGGGGGTCCGAGCACACTCGGGGGGCAGGGGCGCCTGCGCACACTGGTGGTCCCGGCGGGGGACAGAGGCCGCCCCGGCCACTCGCGTCTCGGGCTGTGGAAGCCAAGGTGCCAGGCGAGCGCGTGCACGGGGCGGGGGACGTGGGGGGGGGGGGGAAGTGCGAAGGGGAGAGGCGATGCCGAGGGCCTCCGGTGGGCCAGCCAGGCCAAAAGGCTCGGACGGGCCGAGGTGGCAGGGCGAGACTTGGGGCTGCCCGTCGGGGCGTGGCAGGTGGCCTTGTGTGCACCCGTCCATCGTGGCGGCGGGGCCCGCGACAAGCTAGCCAGCTCTGGCCGGGCGTGCTGGCGTGGGCTAAAAGGGGGTGGTGCGGGTGCAC
>NC_141683.1:5877043-5889543 GCF_028749965.1 Puma concolor | reverse complement strand
TGACGAGTTGGCGACAAGTGCGCCCAGTCCCCCGGGGTGCCTCGACCGGCACCCACCTGCCTGGCTGCTGGGTTGTCTTCCCCCGTGGCTCCCACGGCACCTCACCCCTGTCTCACCTCCAGTGCCCCGGGGGGGGGGGGTGGTCCGGGCCGTGCCCGGATGCCTCTTCCCTCCTCCACCTCCCGGGCACAGCGGTCGGACTCTGCGCTCGCATCGGCGCCCAAGACCGGCGTGCCCCTGGGGTCCGCTCTCCGTCGCCGGGGAGAGACGCAGCCAGCCAGGTCGTGGCGCTCCCGCCCCGCGTGGGGCAGGGAAGCCGCCCGAGAGGTTCCAGGCCCGAGGGGGGCTGCTCGGCCAGGTGACGGGACTCAGGGCTGCGCGTGGCTCACCTGACCCACGCGCCCGGCACCGCCACCGCGGGCACCTCAGGAGGGAGGACAGGATGGCTCGTCAGCGTGGCCAGCTAGGAGCGCCACCGGAGGGGGCGGTGGGGGTCCGAGCACACTCGGGGGGCAGGGGCGCCTGCGCACACTGGTGGTCCCGGCGGGGGACAGAGGCCGCCCCGGCCACTCGCGTCTCGGGCTGTGGAAGCCAAGGTGCCAGGCGAGCGCGTGCACGGGGCGGGGGACGTGGGGGGGGGGGGGAAGTGCGAAGGGGAGAGGCGATGCCGAGGGCCTCCGGTGGGCCAGCCAGGCCAAAAGGCTCGGACGGGCCGAGGTGGCAGGGCGAGACTTGGGGCTGCCCGTCGGGGCGTGGCAGGTGGCCTTGTGTGCACCCGTCCATCGTGGCGGCGGGGCCCGCGACAAGCTAGCCAGCTCTGGCCGGGCGTGCTGGCGTGGGCTAAAAGGGGGTGGTGCGGGTGCACTGGGGACGGGACGGTGGGGGGCTCGGCTCGGCCGGCCGGGAGGGGAGGCCCCGGAGGGCCAGAGGAAGAAGAAAGGCTTCCCTGACCGGGAATCGAACCCGGGCCGCGGCGGTGAGAGCGCCGAATCCTAACCACTAGACCACCAGGGAGCGACAGGCTGCGCGCCTGGCCTGCACCCCCTGGACCCAGCGCCTCCATTCCACCCACGCGGCTGCGCTTGGGCCCCGAGGCCCCTGCCTCTGCACGTCCAGCCGCCCGCGGGCCCCACGCAGTCCACCCGGCCCGCTGGCAGCACCCGCAAAACGCTGCGCGCCCGCCGCCCTCGCACCCGCACGCCGCCTGGGGCCACGTGCCCAGCGCCCAGCGCCCAGCGGGCCGGCTCGCCGTCCCCCACTGCCAGCGCCCGGCGGGTCTGGCCAGGAGGGCCCCGGAGCGGCGCAAAAGGTCGGGCGGCTGCGTTGGCCGGGAATCGAACCCGGGTCAACTGCTTGGAAGGCAGCTATGCTCACCACTATACCACCAACGCTGTACGGCCCGGGCCGGCCGGACGCGGCCGGCCCAGGGTGCGCTCCGGCGCCTTCTCGCCTTGGCGCTCGCTCGCCGCTGCTGCTGCCGCCGCCGCCCGGCGCAGCCCTGCCCCGACGTCCCGCCCGGCCGCAGCTCTGCCCGGCCACCACGGGCTCCGGCCACCACGGGCTCCGGCCGCCCGGCGCCCCAGCCTCGCCCCTCCGACTCAGCTGCGCCGGCCGGTCGCCGGGTACGCCCGCCCGCCCTGCGCCCCGCGCCCCGCGCCCCGCGCCCGGCGCCCACCGCCGCCCGCCTCTGGAGGGCGCTCTGGCCGCCTGGCCGCTCTCGGGCCCTCGGAGGCCGGCTGGGGAGCCCCGCCACGTCCCCGGCCCGGCGTCTTCCGCGTCCTCCGCGGCCCGAAGCTAGCGGCCCGGCCCGGCCCGGCCCGGCCCGGCGCGGGAAGGAGCAGAGGGGGCGGGCGCAGGCCACACCACCTCCCGCATCCAGACGGGACCGGACCCATCTGCCTCCCACCCGAGCGACACCCACGGCGCCTGCGCGGCTGGGCGGCTGGGCGGCACGTCGCCGAGGAGCTCGCCGTGGCTGCCGCGGGGACCACACGAGGCCCCGGCTGCGCGGTGGCGACCCAGCGTCCGGCCTCGAGCCACGCAAAGGGCTGGGGCCGGTGGACGGTGGGCAGGCCGGGCACGCGCCGCCGGCCGGACGACGGACGGCCGAGAAGAAGCGCCCCTGCCCCTCGGGAGCAAGAGGCGGGACCCAGAGCTGCGCAGGCCACCAAAAAGGGCGTCTTGCCTCCCCGTCGGGGAATCGAACCCCGGTCTCCCGCGTGACAGGCGGGGATACTCACCACTATACTAACGAGGACGGCGGCGGCCGGCCACCCGGGCGCCCGACCCCTCTCCGGCTGCCTCCCCACGCCTGCCCCTGCCTGCCCTCGCTCGACGCCCTGCCCTGCACAGGCGCCCGGCACGGCACGGGCCACGCCCCACCCGACCCCAGCCCCGCTTCGGTCCCCTCTCCCGCACGGCAGCCCCCAGCCCCGACTCGGAGTCCGCCCGGACCCGGGGCCCACACACGGACCCGGACGGCGCTCAGTACTCCCAACGAGCGCTGCCTCTCTCTCGTCTGCCAGGCGGGCATCGCGCCGGGAGAAAAGGCCCCAGACGGCAAGCGGGGCTGCGAGGGCGAGGGCGAGGAAGGCGGGGTGGGGAGCAGGGCAAGGGGCGCCGACGCTGGACGGGGCCTGCAGGGAGCTGGGGGTGGGGGTGCGACAGCGACGGGAGCCGCGCTGGCGGCGGCGGCGGCGGCGGCGGCGGCGGCGGCGGCGGCGAGGCGGCTGGCCGTGCTCCTCCGGGGCAGCCGCGCGTGTCTCGCCCCTTGCGCACCCACACAGCCGCCAGCCGGGCGCCATGACGGCCAAGGACGCCAGCGTTAGCGCCGCGTCCCAGCCAGGCCAGCGGCGACGCGCCCACACCCGCCGTCAGGATGGCCGAGCGGTCTAAGGCGCTGCGTTCAGGTCGCAGTCTCCCCTGGAGGCGTGGGTTCGAATCCCACTCCTGACACGCCCACCTTTTGGCCCGCCCCACACAGCAGCCACGCCACCCGGGACTGGACCACACCCTCTCGCGGCCGCGGCCCGCCTCGCACCCGAGCACACGCTGCCCGGGACCGAGCTCCAGCCCCTCCACCCTCGCCGCCTCGGGCTCTGAGCGCGCGCGCGCGCGCACACACACACGCACTGCCCGGCGACTCGAGCGCCTTTCCCACACCCGCAGGCTTCGCTGACTTCGCACCCGCTGCTTTCTGGAGGCTCTTTGGTCCTCCTTCTCGTCTATTCCCGCCCCTGCCCTCCTCACCCCGGCACTCGCGAACCAGCCCAGGCTGCAAAGCTCCCCGCGCTTCCCGCTCCCACTTGGGGCCGCTGGACAGCGCCTGGCTCTTCCAGCCAGCCGTCCGCTTCCGCCGCCACCGGCAACACGCACCCACCCCACCGTCACCCCGTGCTTTCCCCCCGGCCCTAGTCCATTCTCTCCACACCCTCCCGAGGCGGCCCACACGATTCTCCACCTAGGGGCCTTCCCCTGGCCACACCTACCTGCCTGCCTGTCTGCCTCCCGGGAGCCATACAGCCCAGCCGTCTGCTGGCCAGCCGGCGGCGCGGACCCCTCCCTTCTGGGGGCCTGGCTCACGAGTCCAAGCCGGGAAGGTGGCTGCAGGGAGCAGTGAGCGGAAGCCCTAGACCCCCAGGCCATCCAGCCGGGCGCCACAGCGCATCTCCTGGCTCGGGGAGGCCGCCGGCCGGCCACTCCGCCCCAGCGTTCCTCCCGGATCCAAGACCGCCCTCCTGCCTCCCAACCTGTCAAGGCACCGAGCCGGACCCCTAGGGAGAGGCGCCTGCCAGCGCGCTCAGGCCTTTGCTCTCTTGGCCCGAGACGCACTCAGAGGCGCAGGCGGCGCTACCTGGCCTCTAACTCCGACAGACGCCGGCGCCAGCGCAAACACACACCCACCCACACACACACACACACACACACACACACACACACAAAGACACACAGCCCACCCGCCCCGCCCCCCGCCCCCGCCCCCAGCCCCCGGCCCCATGGCTCCACACACGAGAGGTCCGTTCCCCACCCCGTCCTCCAGGACACACACTGCACGCGCGAGAAAACCATCCGCCAAACGGACTCTGGCTCGGGGCTGGGAGTAGCTGAAGGCAAGGTCCCTCGCCTGCCTGCACCTGCCACAGATGGCTCCGGCTGTTTGGGGTTCGGGCGCTGGCCGGGCTGGGTCCGGCTCCTGGCTGCCTCTGCGGACACGGGCAGGCTGTGGAGGCGGCCCTGGACGAGGGACAAAGCACGGGATGAGCCCAGTCCGCCTCCGTGCCTTCCTCTGCCCGGACGTCCGTGCCGCGCCGCGCCGCGCCCCAGGGGCTGGCTCTCCGCGTGCCTGGAGCCTGTCTTGCAGACCGCCCGCCTCCTGCTCCCACGGAGCAGACGCTCACGCTCACGCTCACGCTCACGCTCACTACTGGCGGGGACCGGCAACGGAGGCGGCCGGCGCCGCTGGGGAAGCCCTCTGTGGACCACGTCCGTGGGTGCATGGGTGGTTCAGTGGTAGAATTCTCGCCTGCCACGCGGGAGGCCCGGGTTCGATTCCCGGCCCATGCAACGCGCCATCCCCTTTTGGCCCCGCAGCGCCAACTGCGCGCTACGCTTCCTCTCTCCCACCTTCAGAGCACCTGGCCAAAGCCACCTCTGCTCCTCTCTGGGGGCCCGCCCACGCCCCATCCCGTCCCCGCCCCTGCCGCACAACCCCTTCCTCCTCCCTGGCTCGCTCGCCCTGGGGACAGAACTCCGCCCGCCCGGGAGCCAAGGGCCCATCCGCGCCCGCCCACACACCTGCCTTGCCCTTCTTCTCTTTAACGACGCTCGCCTCGCTCCAGTCTCCCGATTCACTGCAAGGAACGCATCCACGCACCAACTCGCGCTGCCACCCGCACGCTCCTCCCCTTCCCTCGCACCGCCGCCCCTCCCACCAGCCCCCCCTCCCCGACACACACACACACACACACACACACACGCACGCTCTGGCTCACTCTACCCACACTCCAGAAATCCTCCCCTTTTGCACAACCGGCAGAAACCAAGCTGCCACGCCTAGGTGCGCTATACAGCCCATCGTCCGCGAGGGTCGCTCACAGACTCCAGGTGGCACCGGCACCCGCACCCGCAAGACCCCAGCGTGCCTAACGTCATGGTCGCGCAGGCCCTTGATTCTCTGCGACCCGCTTCGCCGCCGCGCTACCGTGCCAACGCGGCTTCCTCTTCCACCGCTAGAGCCACCCACGGCACCAAAGTCCACCACCGTCCTCCATCCCTCTCCCACCCCGACCTCCACCCCTCCACCCCTCCACACACACCCACACGCACACACACACGCAAAAGCAAGGACTCCGAGGAAACTTCCCGTGGGCACGGGAAGCACCCGGAGACCCACGGCCGCCGCGGCTCCTCCGCACCGCTGCAGGGGGCTTGTGCGGTTGAAGCGAGTGTGCCCCGGCAGGTGTGCGCGGCGCACCGGCTGACCGCTTGGCCTCGAGAGGGGACACCTCTGATCACAGAACAAATCCCCGGCGGACAGGGGTGTCCAAGTTGGGGCGGGAAGGAGACTGAGGTGTGCGATGGACCTTGGGAGGCATCCGCAGAAGAGGACGGATACAGACAGGGGTGGACAGAGGGACGGACGGCGCCTATCATGGCGAGGCACAGGGCGAGGCGGGATGGGAAACTGTGCAAAGTGCAACTGGGAAAAGTGTGCGTGAGTGGGAGGGGTGGTGGAGGACGCCGCTCATCGGGGGTGTGGGGTGGGGCGCGGAGGTGGCGAAAGGGACCACTGGGTAACACGCCGGCCCCTTTGCCCAAGGATGGAAGGGACCGACGTGTCCTGCAATTGGAATGACGAGTTGGCGACAAGTGCGCCCAGTCCCCCGGGGTGCCTCGACCGGCACCCACCTGCCTGGCTGCTGGGTTGTCTTCCCCCGTGGCTCCCACGGCACCTCACCCCTGTCTCACCTCCAGTGCCCCGGGGGGGGGGGGTGGTCCGGGCCGTGCCCGGATGCCTCTTCCCTCCTCCACCTCCCGGGCACAGCGGTCGGACTCTGCGCTCGCATCGGCGCCCAAGACCGGCGTGCCCCTGGGGTCCGCTCTCCGTCGCCGGGGAGAGACGCAGCCAGCCAGGTCGTGGCGCTCCCGCCCCGCGTGGGGCAGGGAAGCCGCCCGAGAGGTTCCAGGCCCGAGGGGGGCTGCTCGGCCAGGTGACGGGACTCAGGGCTGCGCGTGGCTCACCTGACCCACGCGCCCGGCACCGCCACCGCGGGCACCTCAGGAGGGAGGACAGGATGGCTCGTCAGCGTGGCCAGCTAGGAGCGCCACCGGAGGGGGCGGTGGGGGTCCGAGCACACTCGGGGGGCAGGGGCGCCTGCGCACACTGGTGGTCCCGGCGGGGGACAGAGGCCGCCCCGGCCACTCGCGTCTCGGGCTGTGGAAGCCAAGGTGCCAGGCGAGCGCGTGCACGGGGCGGGGGACGTGGGGGGGGGGGGGAAGTGCGAAGGGGAGAGGCGATGCCGAGGGCCTCCGGTGGGCCAGCCAGGCCAAAAGGCTCGGACGGGCCGAGGTGGCAGGGCGAGACTTGGGGCTGCCCGTCGGGGCGTGGCAGGTGGCCTTGTGTGCACCCGTCCATCGTGGCGGCGGGGCCCGCGACAAGCTAGCCAGCTCTGGCCGGGCGTGCTGGCGTGGGCTAAAAGGGGGTGGTGCGGGTGCACTGGGGACGGGACGGTGGGGGGCTCGGCTCGGCCGGCCGGGAGGGGAGGCCCCGGAGGGCCAGAGGAAGAAGAAAGGCTTCCCTGACCGGGAATCGAACCCGGGCCGCGGCGGTGAGAGCGCCGAATCCTAACCACTAGACCACCAGGGAGCGACAGGCTGCGCGCCTGGCCTGCACCCCCTGGACCCAGCGCCTCCATTCCACCCACGCGGCTGCGCTTGGGCCCCGAGGCCCCTGCCTCTGCACGTCCAGCCGCCCGCGGGCCCCACGCAGTCCACCCGGCCCGCTGGCAGCACCCGCAAAACGCTGCGCGCCGGCCGCCCTCGCACCCGCACGCCGCCTGGGGCCACGTGCCCAGCGCCCAGCGCCCAGCGGGCCGGCTCGCCGTCCCCCACTGCCAGCGCCCGGCGGGTCTGGCCAGGAGGGCCCCGGAGCGGCGCAAAAGGTCGGGCGGCTGCGTTGGCCGGGAATCGAACCCGGGTCAACTGCTTGGAAGGCAGCTATGCTCACCACTATACCACCAACGCTGTACGGCCCGGGCCGGCCGGACGCGGCCGGCCCAGGGTGCGCTCCGGCGCCTTCTCGCCTTGGCGCTCGCTCGCCGCTGCTGCTGCCGCCGCCGCCCGGCGCAGCCCTGCCCCGACGTCCCGCCCGGCCGCAGCTCTGCCCGGCCACCACGGGCTCCGGCCACCACGGGCTCCGGCCGCCCGGCGCCCCAGCCTCGCCCCTCCGACTCAGCTGCGCCGGCCGGTCGCCGGGTACGCCCGCCCGCCCTGCGCCCCGCGCCCCGCGCCCCGCGCCCGGCGCCCACCGCCGCCCGCCTCTGGAGGGCGCTCTGGCCGCCTGGCCGCTCTCGGGCCCTCGGAGGCCGGCTGGGGAGCCCCGCCACGTCCCCGGCCCGGCGTCTTCCGCGTCCTCCGCGGCCCGCAGCTAGCGGCCCGGCCCGGCCCGGCCCGGCCCGGCGCGGGAAGGAGCAGAGGGGGCGGGCGCAGGCCACACCACCTCCCGCATCCAGACGGGACCGGACCCATCTGCCTCCCACCCGAGCGACACCCACGGCGCCTGCGCGGCTGGGCGGCTGGGCGGCACGTCGCCGAGGAGCTCGCCGTGGCTGCCGCGGGGACCACACGAGGCCCCGGCTGCGCGGTGGCGACCCAGCGTCCGGCCTCGAGCCACGCAAAGGGCTGGGGCCGGTGGACGGTGGGCAGGCCGGGCACGCGCCGCCGGCCGGACGACGGACGGCCGAGAAGAAGCGCCCCTGCCCCTCGGGAGCAAGAGGCGGGACCCAGAGCTGCGCAGGCCACCAAAAAGGGCGTCTTGCCTCCCCGTCGGGGAATCGAACCCCGGTCTCCCGCGTGACAGGCGGGGATACTCACCACTATACTAACGAGGACGGCGGCGGCCGGCCACCCGGGCGCCCGACCCCTCTCCGGCTGCCTCCCCACGCCTGCCCCTGCCTGCCCTCGCTCGACGCCCTGCCCTGCACAGGCGCCCGGCACGGCACGGGCCACGCCCCACCCGACCCCAGCCCCGCTTCGGTCCCCTCTCCCGCACGGCAGCCCCCAGCCCCGACTCGGAGTCCGCCCGGACCCGGGGCCCACACACGGACCCGGACGGCGCTCAGTACTCCCAACGAGCGCTGCCTCTCTCTCGTCTGCCAGGCGGGCATCGCGCCGGGAGAAAAGGCCCCAGACGGCAAGCGGGGCTTCGAGGGCGAGGGCGAGGAAGGCGGGGTGGGGAGCAGGGCAAGGGGCGCCGACGCTGGACGGGGCCTGCAGGGAGCTGGGGGTGGGGGTGCGACAGCGACGGGAGCCGCGCTGGCGGCGGCGGCGGCGGCGGCGGCGGCGGCGGCGGCGGCGAGGCGGCTGGCCGTGCTCCTCCGGGGCAGCCGCGCGTGTCTCGCCCCTTGCGCACCCACACAGCCGCCAGCCGGGCGCCATGACGGCCAAGGACGCCAGCGTTAGCGCCGCGTCCCAGCCAGGCCAGCGGCGACGCGCCCACACCCGCCGTCAGGATGGCCGAGCGGTCTAAGGCGCTGCGTTCAGGTCGCAGTCTCCCCTGGAGGCGTGGGTTCGAATCCCACTCCTGACACGCCCACCTTTTGGCCCGCCCCACACAGCAGCCACGCCACCCGGGACTGGACCACACCCTCTCGCGGCCGCGGCCCGCCTCGCACCCGAGCACACGCTGCCCGGGACCGAGCTCCAGCCCCTCCACCCTCGCCGCCTCGGGCTCTGAGCGCGCGCGCGCGCGCACACACACACGCACTGCCCGGCGACTCGAGCGCCTTTCCCACACCCGCAGGCTTCGCTGACTTCGCACCCGCTGCTTTCTGGAGGCTCTTTGGTCCTCCTTCTCGTCTATTCCCGCCCCTGCCCTCCTCACCCCGGCACTCGCGAACCAGCCCAGGCTGCAAAGCTCCCCGCGCTTCCCGCTCCCACTTGGGGCCGCTGGACAGCGCCTGGCTCTTCCAGCCAGCCGTCCGCTTCCGCCGCCACCGGCAACACGCACCCACCCCACCGTCACCCCGTGCTTTCCCCCCGGCCCTAGTCCATTCTCTCCACACCCTCCCGAGGCGGCCCACACGATTCTCCACCTAGGGGCCTTCCCCTGGCCACACCTACCTGCCTGCCTGTCTGCCTCCCGGGAGCCATACAGCCCAGCCGTCTGCTGGCCAGCCGGCGGCGCGGACCCCTCCCTTCTGGGGGCCTGGCTCACGAGTCCAAGCCGGGAAGGTGGCTGCAGGGAGCAGTGAGCGGAAGCCCTAGACCCCCAGGCCATCCAGCCGGGCGCCACAGCGCATCTCCTGGCTCGGGGAGGCCGCCGGCCGGCCACTCCGCCCCAGCGTTCCTCCCGGATCCAAGACCGCCCTCCTGCCTCCCAACCTGTCAAGGCACCGAGCCGGACCCCTAGGGAGAGGCGCCTGCCAGCGCGCTCAGGCCTTTGCTCTCTTGGCCCGAGACGCACTCAGAGGCGCAGGCGGCGCTACCTGGCCTCTAACTCCGACAGACGCCGGCGCCAGCGCAAACACACACCCACCCACACACACACACACACACACACACACACACACACACACACACAAAGACACACAGCCCACCCGCCCCGCCCCCCGCCCCCGCCCCCAGCCCCCGGCCCCATGGCTCCACACACGAGAGGTCCGTTCCCCACCCCGTCCTCCAGGACACACACTGCACGCGCGAGAAAACCATCCGCCAAACGGACTCTGGCTCGGGGCTGGGAGTAGCTGAAGGCAAGGTCCCTCGCCTGCCTGCACCTGCCACAGATGGCTCCGGCTGTTTGGGGTTCGGGCGCTGGCCGGGCTGGGTCCGGCTCCTGGCTGCCTCTGCGGACACGGGCAGGCTGTGGAGGCGGCCCTGGACGAGGGACAAAGCACGGGATGAGCCCAGTCCGCCTCCGTGCCTTCCTCTGCCCGGACGTCCGTGCCGCGCCGCGCCGCGCCCCAGGGGCTGGCTCTCCGCGTGCCTGGAGCCTGTCTTGCAGACCGCCCGCCTCCTGCTCCCACGGAGCAGACGCTCACGCTCACGCTCACGCTCACGCTCACTACTGGCGGGGACCGGCAACGGAGGCGGCCGGCGCCGCTGGGGAAGCCCTCTGTGGACCACGTCCGTGGGTGCATGGGTGGTTCAGTGGTAGAATTCTCGCCTGCCACGCGGGAGGCCCGGGTTCGATTCCCGGCCCATGCAACGCGCCATCCCCTTTTGGCCCCGCAGCGCCAACTGCGCGCTACGCTTCCTCTCTCCCACCTTCAGAGCACCTGGCCAAAGCCACCTCTGCTCCTCTCTGGGGGCCCGCCCACGCCCCATCCCGTCCCCGCCCCTGCCGCACAACCCCTTCCTCCTCCCTGGCTCGCTCGCCCTGGGGACAGAACTCCGCCCGCCCGGGAGCCAAGGGCCCATCCGCGCCCGCCCACACACCTGCCTTGCCCTTCTTCTCTTTAACGACGCTCGCCTCGCTCCAGTCTCCCGATTCACTGCAAGGAACGCATCCACGCACCAACTCGCGCTGCCACCCGCACGCTCCTCCCCTTCCCTCGCACCGCCGCCCCTCCCACCAGCCCCCCCTCCCCGACACACACACACACACACACACACACACGCACGCTCTGGCTCACTCTACCCACACTCCAGAAATCCTCCCCTTTTGCACAACCGGCAGAAACCAAGCTGCCACGCCTAGGTGCGCTATACAGCCCATCGTCCGCGAGGGTCGCTCACAGACTCCAGGTGGCACCGGCACCCGCACCCGCAAGACCCCAGCGTGCCTAACGTCATGGTCGCGCAGGCCCTTGATTCTCTGCGACCCGCTTCGCCGCCGCGCTACCGTGCCAACGCGGCTTCCTCTTCCACCGCTAGAGCCACCCACGGCACCAAAGTCCACCACCGTCCTCCATCCCTCTCCCACCCCGACCTCCACCCCTCCACCCCTCCACACACACCCACACGCACACACACACGCAAAAGCAAGGACTCCGAGGAAACTTCCCGTGGGCATGGGAAGCACCCGGAGACCCACGGCCGCCGCGGCTCCTCCGCACCGCTGCAGGGGGCTTGTGCGGTTGAAGCGAGTGTGCCCCGGCAGGTGTGCGCGGCGCACCGGCTGACCGCTTGGCCTCGAGAGGGGACACCTCTGATCACAGAACAAATCCCCGGCGGACAGGGGTGTCCAAGTTGGGGCGGAAAGGAGACTGAGGTGTGCGATGGACCTTGGGAGGCATCCGCAGAAGAGGACGGATACAGACAGGGGTGGACAGAGGGACGGACGGCGCCTATCATGGCGAGGCACAGGGCGAGGCGGGATGGGAAACTGTGAAAAGTGCAACTGGGAAAAGTGTGCGTGAGTGGGAGGGGTGGTGGAGGACGCCGCTCATCGGGGGTGTGGGGTGGGGCGCGGAGGTGGCGAAAGGGACCACTGGGTAACACGCCGGCCCCTTTGCCCAAGGATGGAAGGGACCGACGTGTCCTGCAATTGGAATGACGAGTTGGCGACAAGTGCGCCCAGTCCCCCGGGGTGCCTCGACCGCCACCCACCTGCCTGGCTGCTGGGTTGTCTTCCCCCGTGGCTCCCACGGCACCTCACCCCTGTCTCACCTCCAGTGCCCCGGGGGGGGGGGGTGGTCCGGGCCGTGCCCGGATGCCTCTTCCCTCCTCCACCTCCCGGGCACAGCGGTCGGACTCTGCGCTCGCATCGGCGCCCAAGACCGGCGTGCCCCTGGGGTCCGCTCTCCGTCGCCGGGGAGAGACGCAGCCAGCCAGGTCGTGGCGCTCCCGCCCCGCGTGGGGCAGGGAAGCCGCCCGAGAGGTTCCAGGCCCGAGGGGGGCTGCTCGGCCAGGTGACGGGACTCAGGGCTGCGCGTGACTCACCTGACCCACGCGCCTGGCACCGCCACCGCGGGCACCTCAGGAGGGAGGACAGGATGGCTCGTCAGCGTGGCCAGCTAGGAGCGCCACCGGAGGGGGCGGTGGGGGTCCGAGCACACTCGGGGGGCAGGGGCGCCTGCGCACACTGGTGGTCCCGGCGGGGGACAGAGGCCGCCCCGGCCACTCGCGTCTCGGGCTGTGGAAGCCAAGGTGCCAGGCGAGCGCGTGCACGGGGCGGGGGACGTGGGGGGGGGGGGGAAGTGCGAAGGGGAGAGGCGATGCCGAGGGCCTCCGGTGGGCCAGTCAGGCCAAAAGGCTCGGACGGGCCGAGGTGGCAGGGCGAGACTTGGGGCTGCCCGTCGGGGCGTGGCAGGTGGCCTTGTGTGCACCCGTCCATCGTGGCG